>NC_056741.1:842726816-842729316 GCF_019279795.1 Protopterus annectens
ATTTGACAGCATGCACCCTAGATATACATATCACAATATAGTACAGGGACAGGTAAGTAGGGTTTCTAGGTTATGTCTTTTAGAATCAGATTTTGAAGAGGAAACAACCAAACTCAAGGAGAATTTCAATGATAGGGGCTATAAGCAGAATTTGGTTAATAAAACAGTGGAAAGAGGTAGATCCAAACGATCCAGTGATTATAAGCCTTGGATTTTAAGAACTTTCGAAAGGGATGAGGTCGAGAACAAAAGTGAAACCATAATTAAAGGTCCGCAGGTTATGTTAAATTATAGTAGTAACACCAGTGATATCTGTAACATAGTGAGGAAAAACTGGAACATCCTGACCAGTGATAGTACACTGGGGGGTATAGTGGGACCCCAACCTATATTTAGATATAGAAGAAATAAAAATCTAAAGGATCTACTATGTAAGGAACCTTTCATATCCAATGCATCTTATGCTTTACCATATTCAACAGGAACGAATAATTGTGGTTCATGTAAAGCTTGTCCCTACATAAATAAAGATACTGCCTTTACACATCCCATCACCCACAAAGTGTTTCACTTTAAAGGAAGAGCAACCTGTCGTACAACTAATATAGTATATTTAGCAGAGTGTTGTCACTGCCAAAGTTTTTATGTAGGCAAGACAAATAGCATGTTCAAAGTAAGGATTCTTCAACATCTTTCCAGCATCAGGAACAAGGATGACAGAAATGCATTATGTAGGCATGTGGCTTTGTTTCCTACACATACATTTAAATTTAGGGTTATTGCAAATGTTAGACCAAGCACCAGGGGGGATGATATTATGCTTCAAACAGAAACAATAGAAACTAAATGGATTGCCAGTTTAATGGCAAATAGGAAGCCAGGTTTAAATGAGTTTATACCAATTAAGCCCATTTTGAAAAGTAGGCGTGTATTTCATTGAATGTGCTTGTTATTTTGTTGAATGTGATTGGTTTTTTATATGTATATAAGTAAACCATTTCATTCATTTTATTTATCTGAAGAAGGGTTATCCCGAAAGCGCTTATCTTGTGATTTTAGGAATAAAGAAGATTTTTTAAGCTGTCAGCAGTGTCCAACTTTGCTTTGTTTTTCTTTTTTCTTCTTTTCTTCATATATATATATATATATATATATATATATATATATATATATATATATATATATATATGTGTATATATATATATATATATATATATATATATATATATATATATATATATATATATATATATATGTATATATATATATATATATATATATATATATATATATATATATATATATATATATATATATATATATATATATATATATATATATATATATATATATATATATATATATATATATATATATATATATATATATATATATATATATATATATATATATATATATATATATATATATATATATATATATATATATATATATATGTATATATATATATATATATATATATATATATATATATATATATATATATATATATATATATATATATATATATATATATGTATATATATATATATATATATATATATATATATATATATATATATATATATATGTATATGTATATATACATATATGTATATATATATATATACATATATGTGTATATATACATATATGTATATGTATATATATATATATATATATATATATATATATATATATATATATATATATATATATATATATATATATATATATATATATATATATATATATGTATATATATATATATATATATGTATATATATATGTATATATATGTATATATATATATATGTATATATATGTGTATATATATATATATATATATATATATATATATATATATATACGTATATGTATATATACCCCCCGGTATTAACCAGTATATTTCCCTTAAACCTGTCCTTAAGTGTAGAAGATGAAATATTTAGATTTATGTGTCATTCTGCAAATACATAATCAATATACACTCACCTGTTTATATGTGTATATATTTTTTCATGATGTAGATTATTTTATTTTATTGTTAGAGTATATATTTTATATATTGAATGTTTTCCTGCTATCATAGTCAGGATACATTTTACATGCTCATAGATTTTAACATTTTTTCATTTTTCATATATTTTATTGACTTTATATTATTGTATTTTATTCAGTATAGAGGTCTTGGAAAATAAGAATGGATATATTTCTTGATATGTCATATATTAACTAAGCAAAGCTGATATTACAGATTTTTAGTTAGGAATCTGTTGATTCAATGTTTAATTATTTAATTGATGAATTTAATTACCTTAATTAATTGATTCGAAGTGTATTTAAACAAGGTGATTTTAACTTGAATTAGATCTGAAGAAACGTACGTTTGTGTACTCGAAAGCGCTCATCTTGTTCTGTTGTCTGGAATAAAGGATCTTTATATTTTCAAGTGGAGTTAGTGCTATTTGTTCCTGTATTATAGACCTCTCGTTGTGAG
>NC_056741.1:842736816-842759316 GCF_019279795.1 Protopterus annectens
TGTAACTGGTTTGGAGTCTGACATGGCTCCAGCAATTCTAACCATGTGGGTTCTGTCCTTGAGCCAGTTTGCAATCCATCTAGTGACATAGGGGTTTATATTTAAACTGGTGAGCTTATCTATAATGCCCAAGTGGGGTATTGTATCGAAGGCTTTTGCGAGGTCCAGGTAGGCTGTGTGGGCCACCTTATTCCTCCCACATGTTTAAAGTGTGAACTCTGTTGGTCCCTTGAGTACTGCTCATTTTAAATTTCTTTTCACCATTTCCTTTTTTAAATAAACAATAGTAAAAACAAATAAAGACGTAACTCAGCACAACTGTATACATAACAAAGGAATGTGCTGTGTTTGCCCAATATTGGCTCTCCAAGTACATCTCCCCACTGTCCTGATGCAGGTTTGAGAAAAGAGTGTCATCAAAACATATTCAGTCCTTCCTCATGCTACTCATTGCTACATTATAATACTTTGCCCCTATGTTGTCTTGCTTCACCTCCTATACCATTTCCCATTTTGAAAAAAAAAAAGAAAAAGTTTAGGGCTTGTTTCGATCTAGCTATTTGACTTTGGCTTACCAGTGGATATCTAATGTATATTGCCACAAATATAGCAAACATGTAGCTGTAAAGAAGAAGTTGGGTTATGACCCAGTTAGTATCCAAGATTTCCCCCTTGTGCTATGAAAGTGAATAATTTACAGTGCACGTTGTTTTGTTTAGACCACTTTTGCAGAGCTTTTCTTGCTCTCTCTTTTAAAATCTGGTATCTTTTAAAGAGGGAAAAGAGACGACCTGAACTCTTTATTATTATTATGCCTCTTTTCCTTTTGAAGTGTTACCGATGATGGGGTCATCAATTCTGCTTTTCAGGTCTACTTTGTCTCCAGACAACTAATGCTTCTTTGGGGTTTTCTGTTGTTTTGGGGCCCCCCAGGAGGAAGATCTTACAGATGGTTGTGTTTTAGATTCTTACACTTACTTTTTTGTGCATTGCAATCTTTATTACTGGAGTAAATGCTGCAAACTTTCCTTCTCCTACTTTCTGGGGAATAGTCCTGGTCCATGTATACTCCAGACTGGCCACATATCCACTTTGCTCCTGGTTTCCAAAGAATTGCGAGAATTTGCTCCTTCTGTTTGTATGTCTCAAATTAAGCCAGGATCTGTTGAGTTGTTTGGTGGTTTCCTGGTTGCCAAGCAGTTCTCTGGGCTTGCTGTATTTTGATAGCATCCATTGACAGTTGGGTTCAGGTAGCTAGTTGCTGGCAAAGAAAATATTCATAATATGCTTCCTCCACTCCTTCTGAAATCCAAGTAAATTTTAAATTTTTCCACTTGGCTGTGTCCTGCTGGTTTCGCTGAAGCTCGTCTGAGACATCTATCCTGGCTTATTTTTTTCATTACGAAGGTGCAGCTGGTGTATTGCTTGTATGTTGTCTTGTATTACTGCATGATTACGGAGGATAGTTTCTGTTTCTTTTGTTTTTCTCAGCAGATTCAGCATAAATATTTCAAGCACCGAGTTAAGCTTTTTGATCTCTCCAGTACTTGTTTTAATACTCCTGGCACATCCATTTCTTGGTCTGGTTTCTCCCTGGCCAAGGGGGTGAAAGTAGGCCATTGGCTGTTCCCTGCATGGTGGGTTTTGCAGCTGTACTCTTCTCTTCTCTTTGCTTGTAAATATAAAAATAATGAAAGCATTGATTTTTGCTCTTCAGTCTCCCATCTGATTTGGTCTCCAGGAACACTTCAGGTTCTAATGGACACCACCACTGTTATGTGGTATATCAGCAAACATGGTGGCACAAAATTTTACCACCTGTGCAGACTAGCATGATTGCTTGGGACATTGCTGTTATTAACAGTGTCTCCAAGCAGTCTACATTCCGCTAGAACAGAACATCTTGAGATTACCTGAGAAGATCAAAGGCAGACTCTTATGAATGGATTTTGAACAAAGAGGTTTTCTTACAGATTTCCCACTGGTGGGGATCCCCAGTGATAGAGCTGTTTGACTCCAGTCTGAACCATCAACTAGAGATGTTTTGTTCCAAGACCCCCTGCAAGATAGCCTGGACAAGTGACTTCTCTTTCACGTGGACAGGTAGATTAGTATATGCCCCCCCCCCCTTCCTCTTATTTAAAAAAGGTCACACTCAAAATTTTCCTGGTGACCCATTTCTTCTTTTCCACATTGTCAGGGGCAATCATATATAAAACCGTATTTCCCCCCATTAGATTTATATCTCATACAACAGAAGGGCACTATAATTCACCCAAACCTGACAACTCTCAGTCTCCTTTACGCATCTTTATTCAGAGACTGTGCTAAAGGAAATAAAGGAGGGTAGAAAAACTGCAACTAGAAAATCATATATTTCAGCATGGAAAAGATTTTCTGTTTGGTGTCAAAACAGAGGATTGATTGGGTCATTATCAAGCAGGGATACGTTTAATCCTCAAAAATGTGTGTGAGCTGTTCAGTTCTGGTCTTGCAGTATGTATCCATTGAGGTGTATTTTTCAACTGTTTCAGACTAACTTCCCATGGATCCACCTGGTTGAGGTCAGTCAGTTCACAAAAGGCATCCTGCATATCAGGCTTCCAGGAAATGTATTCCTTCTGCCAGGGACCTGAATTATGTTCTTGTTGCTCAAACCTCTACTAAGGGGGTTCTGGGTTACAATCCCTGATGTCTTTTCTACCCTTTTTGGTTTTCCACAATGGCACATTGTCCCTTAGAACAAAGTCATCCTTTATGTCTAAGGTCATTACTGAAGTGTTTCCGAATCAGTCTGTGTATCTTTCTCAATATAAGGGTGAAATTATTCTCCATTTGCTAAATGTTCACAGACAACTATGTTTTTTTTTTTCAATAAGACTAAAAAAATGAGAAAATATGATTAGTTATTTCCTTTGAGGGTAAAAAACAAAGTTTTCCAGTATCTGAACGAACCATTTCCAGATGCATTTCCCCTGCCATTTTCATTTCTTATTCTTTTCATGTTAAATTTCTCTTAGAACATGTCAAAGCTCATTATACAAGGGCTGTAGCTTATTCAGGTGTTTTTCTTTTCAAAGGGTTTGTTTCCAAATCTATCCTAGAGGAAGCTACTTGCTCTTCCATACACACTTTTGCAAAACATTACAAAATTGATGCCTTTTTAGAGCCACGACTGGATTTGCCAAAAACTTACTTCATTGGTTACTGGATTCCCTTGTTTTTATTACCCCTCCCACTCTACCTAAAAGCTTTGGGAGGTGTGCTACCTGTTTGAATTATTGCAGCAGTGGTCTAATGATAAACACTGACCAGTTGTGTAAGAATTTGCAATAAAAGTTTATATGTGAATAAATCACTTTTGCAGTAGATGAACCCTCCTTCCATTGCCATTTTTTTATTTCTTTTTGGTCGAAGTGGAATCCCCTTTATTTTGTCCTTCCCCTGTGATTTCTCCTGAGTCTGTTCTCTGTATAGAAAGCCTCAGTGTATTCTGGGGCAATAAAGCTCTGAGGATTTTCTTGCTTGTATGTCCCTTCTGTATAAGCATGTAGTCATCATACTCTTTAAGTTAGACATATGGTACTGGAGGAAGGGAGTGAGCTTTGGCATACTGGCCAGATATATGATATCTTTGGGATGGTACATCCATCTGTCATCACTGTAGTAGTGATCTGTTTGAACATGTACTATTATGGTAAGTTCTTACACAACTGTACCTTCTGTCTCTCTTGCCTTCCCCATCCTTCCTTTTGATTCCACTACTCTCCAGAAATTTTCGAGAAGGAAGACCAAATCTCATCTCATAAAAATATTTGAGTCATTGCAGGCTCTGCTTTGTGATGAAGGATTAGAATTTTTTTCTGGCTATAAGCAAGCTGCTTAATTTCTTCAGCAGGGGTAGTTGTAGCATATGCTTTTGTAGTTTTATGCACAGATGTGTGCATGTGACACACACGCAAGGCATCATTGTATACTTGCACATCCAGTTAGGAGTGGTTCATTCCCCCTTAAGTATGCTTCCTTTTGCATAATAATAATTAAAAAAATCTCTTTTAGTGTCTGTATTTCTCCCTTTCTGCCTGACAATCCAGTTAAGTTACAGAGATGACTGAAGTTGTCTGAAAGCTTTCAACTCATCAGATGTAGTCTGCTAAGTGAATAGAGGTTCTTATTCTCTGCACTGTTCCTATTAACTCCTGCCTCTGTCTTTTAATTTACAGGTAATCCTGATCTGTTTCACACACCTCCATGAAATGGGATTCAGTTATTCCACAGTCAAGGTGCACATCACCGACATGTCAGCATATCATAACCTTGCAGAGACCAGAACTGTGATTCAGCATTGGCTGAAACACTTCACTGTATGGGGCTCTGCGTCTCTGTCTGCCTCTGAAGCATCTTTATCTGTCGTGGACTTAAATTTCTTGATTTACAGGCTTCCCCATCCTATTTAAAGTGGCTTTTGACAAAGCACCAATAACAAACAAATAAAACCAGCACACAGTTTAATCTATTCAAACTGAAAAGTAGAACATAATGTATAGTAAAATATGATAAAACTGACAAAATAAAGCAAGATCATAAGAGCATAAAAACTTTAACAGTATTCAGAACAGTTGGCCAACAAGGAACACCTGTTCTATAATATAACGTTCAAATTTAATATGTTCTGCCCAAGCATCAGTATATTTCTTATAGCTATCTGAAGTAGTTGACTAACGAATTTCAGTAGGTATGGTATTCCACAAACCTGCAATGTAGTTTGTTATAAGTAAATATCATAACCTGGTTTTATATAAATAAGTCTTACATTTCTTATTACTTTGCTTTAGTGCTTTATTCTTATTGTACATCTGCATATTAAATAATATTTGTATTATTCTTATTGTACATCTGCATATTAAATAATATTTGTATTATGCCATCATGAAAGGTTTATACGCGAAAACAAATTTTCCTCTTGCATACCTATAACTTGAAGTAAAATTTAGGTATTTACACCTGTATCTGTATACAGGATCCTTTACCACAGTGATTCTTTAAATGAATTTAACTTAAACACTCTCAAGAGTTTTCATCTGACTCTTAGTATAAATACAAAATATGCTGTTATATTCTGTGATAGGTCTTGTATATGTCTTGTAAACAGTAGTCAAACAGTCAGTATCTCCAGTGGTTAAATTCTTCAATACTTAGCCAGTCAGCTTCATAGCCATTGTACTAATCTGATTTACATAAGTTCTAAACCCAAATCTTTGTATTGGTGAACTTCAGCACGTTCTGCTTCATCTAAGTACACTGGATTCCTTTGTATTTTTAGACTAAAATACAAGAAATTACATTTATTTAAACTAAATTTTAAACCTGTGTGAGAAGCCCAGTTATCCATTGATTTCATGTAGGTGTTTGTTTTTCCAAATTACAGTCATCTGTGTACTTATGGATCCATGATTTTCTGTTTATTGGCATGATTAAAAATACAGCATTAAATAGCACAGGTCCCAGAACTGATCCCTGTGGCACTCCCACTGATATCCACAGATAGCCAGGTAATGTATTCCAATATTTAACACACTGCTTTCTGTCCTGTAACCATTCCATTATCCAGCTAATGATTTAACAGTATTCAGTATAATTAGACTTGTTTAAATGCACAAGTATGTTAAATTATCAAATGCTTTAGCTAAGTGTATTACGCTAGTAACACATCCTAAATCTACCATAATTTGTTCATAAAACCTTATTAAGTTACTTAAAGTAGATCTCCCTTTTACAAAACAATGTTATATAATATCCATACTATTAGGGTAGGTTTTGTTCATTAATTCAGTTACACTTTTTCAAAACATTTTCCAACTAGAGATATCAATCTTATTTAGTTTTTAACTTCTTCTTTCTCTCCTTTTTATATATCGGAGTACTGTTTGAAAGTTTCCGGGATTTAGGAACAGTACCATTTTCAAGAAGCCTGTCAAATGTGCTATGCAATATTGGGGTAATTATGGTTTTAATATTAACTAATAGAGACCCTGGGATCATATCTGACCTCATCAGTGTTCTCTTATTAATGTGATATATTGCATCTTGACCATTTTTATAGTAAAATTGGGACATTGACCATATACTGAAATAGGAATTTTAGACTGATCAGTAGTGTTAGTAGAAATATTATCAAACATTTGTTAAAGGTAGTAGCAACAGTTTGTGGATATGATGTTAGTATACCTTCCATTCTTATACAGACAGACAGGGTATTATTATTAATTAAATTAACATATATATTTAAAGTTTTTCTTTGCATGTATGATCATTTAGCAAATGAGTTTTAAAATTAATTTTGGCTTGCCTTATTTTATTCTTAAGAGTTTTACATATATAGGTTGGAAATTTCTTATAAAGATTATACTTGATTTTCTTCTTATTAAATTATTTTGTCAATTCTCTGTTCCACTTTCTTAATTTCATGTTCAGTAGCTAATGTTCTAGTGGACAAAATTTCTTCAGAATTCCTTAGTCTTAGTCTAAAGTAATATAAGATCACCAGGTCCTATCAGCTATGCTTTCTGTTAGTGAGTGATAATCAAGATCACCTTTATTAAAAAACAAAAGAACTCTTTCCACAGTATAAAATGATAACTACTAATAAGAAAAAAATATTGCCAAGTTGTGGCAAAGAGCTAAATTAAACTGAACAAAAACACAATAAATAATAACCTATGTTAAACTTTTCAAATCTTTTTTGTTTCTTTATGAAAAATGTAAGGTTAAGATCAAAAGTCAAGAGTAGTGGTCAAAGGATATAAGCAGAGGCCTAATTTTCAAATCACTTACACTTTCAAGTATTGTAGCTAAACTAAATCCAATATGTTTGAACCTCTGGTCCTTCTGTAATAACTGCATTATATTGACAAATGTAGTTATGTTAATAAATGTATTCTCTTTCAAATACAGATTTTGCAAGATGACCATTTCATAAAATTTTTGGGTAATTCAAATCCCCTAAGAGTGTAGGTTCATAGGTAGGTACTAGGCTATTGGCCCTAGGGCCTATATAAGCCTAGCCAAAAAGGTACCCTGGCTTTTGCCACCCAAGAAAATAATATCAAGCACAGCCACAGAAGTGATCCCCGGAGTGAATTTCCTATTTCCCATCCAATCATCAAGATTTTTCTTGAAGAGTGGTAATGAGGAGCTCTGTTTGACATAGATAGGTAGTCTGATCCAGAGTATTTGGAAGTCTCTGGGACAGGAATCTATCCCTTTAGCATGTTCTGTTTATTGTGGTGAAAAGGTTTAGGTCCCTAGAGAGTGTAGCTAGGAGGGATTGGGATTTCTTTAAGTGGAGCATGTCTAACAGTTCTGGGTTTGACATAGCTTTGTATGTTAGGCAGAGATTGCCTCTGAGTCGGCGATATGTGACGGAGTAAAGCTGGAGTTTTTTGAGACGGTCTGTGTAGGGCATCTGTTTGAAGCCAGTGATCCTCTTTGTGAGGTATTTATGTGGCCTTTCCAGTTGTTGTAGATGTCTTGTGAGGTACATACCAAAAGGGGTGTTGTACTCTGTAATGGGTCTAATGAGTGATGAGTAGAGGGGAACAATGACCTCTTTTTTTCTGGATGAGAAACCTTTTGTGATGAGGTGTGCCACGTTGAAGGATTTCCTGACCACTGTGGCGATGTGATTATCAAAGGAGAGACTACTGTCCACCTGTATCCCAAGGTCTCTTATCACAGTGTTAAGTAGACTACCGTCTATGTGGTAATTCATGGGTACCGAGTTTTTACCAAAGGGGATGACAATGCACTTTTTGGCATTGAACTTGAGGCCATGGCTTTGACACCAGGCATCTGTCTCAGTGAGGCCCTTTTGTAGGATGTCCACATCGTTAAGAGTTTCGATTATGGCTCCTAGTTTGCAGTTATCTGCAAACTTAGTTAGCCAAAGACCTTCTGTGTTAGCCTGTACTTCAGAGAAGTAGATACCAAACAGGAGAAGACCCAGGACTGAACCCTGTGGTACTCCAATTGACGCTGGCCTGAAGTCGGATTTGGAGTCTGCTACTTTCACAGTGTGGGTTCTGTCAGTAAGCCAGTTGGCAACCCATCTTGTGACATAGGGATTTATACCTAGTTTAGTGAGTTTATCTATAATTCCAGAGTGGGGGGTGGTGTCGAAAGCTTTAGCGAAATCTAGATAGGCTCTGTGAACCACCTTACCCTCATCTATGGCTTTGGTGACCGGTTCAAAGAAGTCTATCAGGTTTAGGAGACATGATCTGCCTTTTACAAACCCGAACTGTGTGGTGTCCAGAGTTTGGAGATTACCAATGTCTTTGTTTATGAGTTTCATGATGATACTTTCCATGGCCTGGAAGACCAGGGTCATCAGGCTAACGGGGGGTAGTTCCCAGGGTCTTTCATGGCTCCCCCTTTTTGGAATGGGATAACCGTCACAGTAAGCCATTCAATGGGCACAAAGCCTGAGGTGAGGCTATGATTGAACATGGTACTTAGGTGGGGTTCATTCTGTAGTTCGTGTAGAATGCAGCTTGGGATGTTGTTAGATCCCATGGATTCTGTGTTGTTGGCTTTGGAGAGTGAGGTTTTTACCTGTACAGCTGTGATTACAGGAACTTTGCATTTTTCAGGTATAGAGATGGGCCCTTTAGGGGGTGAGAGGGGGGTAAAGTTAGCACTGAACCTATCTGCCAGGATGTTGGCAATATCAGTTGGTTCTGTATATTTAGTGCCATTGTGCTGTAACTCAGAGCAGATTTGAGTGTTGCCATTGAGATTCTTGACATAGCTATAGAATGCTTTGTGGTTGTCTTTAGAATCAGTGGCGATTTTGTTTTCATAACTAGCTTTGGAGGATTTTATCAGGGATCTCAGCTTCTTACTTAGGCTGACCAGAGAGTTCCTCCAGTCATGGGATTTTACACTTTTTGCAACAGTTTCTTTCTTCTGTTGTAGAGTTTGTTTATGGCAGAAGACCACCAGGTTGGCTTCCTTTTTTTGGAGGATAGCATCTTGGTTCTGTTAGGGATAGCACGATCCATGCACTTGTGTAAGTGCTTATAAAGTGCATTTGTGTAATATTCATCAGTCGTACCTTTATTGTCCATCTGCATGGGTGTCGTGAAGTTTGCCACTTCTGTCTTAAGAAGCGTGAAGTTGGCTTTGGAGAAATTTTTTACGGTTGTTTCCGTAATGGGTGGTGGGGTTGGATGTGGATGTCTGGGGTGATTAGCTTGTGGTCATATCTGACCAACAAGGAATTGACCTCTGGTGTGGAACACTGGTCGCCCATGTTGGTAATGACCAGGTCTAGGATATTGCTGCCCCTGGTGGGGGTGTGGATAAGTTGATCCAAGGCTTTGGAATTTATGAATTCCAGAAAACGTTGAGCAAAAGAGTATTCTTATAATGTAAATACTTTTCTAACTGATCCAAAAAAAAAACAGTGGATTAAATTACCCATAGATAGTGTTCAATGACATAACAGTACATATATTGATCTCTTACTAATGATATCTCTTATCTGCACTGTAACTGTTTGAATTTGTCTTACCTGATTTATAATTACTGAAAGAATAGAATTGTGAATCAAAAGAGTAACTCCTCCACCCTTTAAGTTATCTATCAGGCATTCATACTTTGTAATCTTTGGAATTCCTACATTCAGCAATTGCTATTAATTTGTAGTTCCCTTCTGACATTACTCCAACAAAGTTCATCATATTTATTTCATAAACTTTGTGTTTTATATTAGCAACATTTTATAACTCTATCAGATCTTTTATTTCACCTCTCCCTAGTCCTGAGCTTAACTTTAAAAATGTTTTTTGTAGTCAGATAACTACTCAGCAACAAAAGAGGCTTCATATGAATTCAAATGTAACATATCATTAGAAAATAACCTCCTGTCCAGTACATAGTCTTTGTAATACTTTAAGATGAATATTATGTAATAAAGCTAATAGCCTTAGCCACTTGTTAAACTGATATGCTTTTGTAAACAAATAATCTGACCAGGGCAATGATGGAATAATTTCACTATAAATACATAGTGAATCTGTTTTCTTTCCAAATATTCAGCAATATCTAGTATATAATTGTTCATGTGGTTTAATTGAGTGTGCCAAAATCATTTACTGTGGTATAAATAATGAACATTGTATACTCTGACGAGAACTTATGTTTGACAACATTCATGTCAACAAGTTTCAAGTCAGCTAAGGAAAAGAAAGTTACTGCCTTTTTATGTAGTCTACTTTGTTTCATAAAAGTGAGTCATAACATGGAATCACCCAGCCCTAAAATTTCTTGCCGTGGGTTTCTCAAAATAATGTTTTCTGTTATAACTCTTATGTCAACAGCTTTTTTTCCCCTTCTTGATGGGATTTGAATCATCTAATAACAATTCTTCACTTCTTTTCTGTCAAATATTTTTGTTAATACATTAATTTCTTTGCTCAACAAAGTTAATTAAATTATCCTTAACAGTGTATCTAAATTCTTAATCTTTTACTGTGCCACCTTTATTTATTATTGTAACTTCAGGACAGAGACCAGAATCTGGCTGTTAAGTTGAAATATTGGGCAAAATTTCAACACAAATCTCACCTGAGTTCCTACCTTCTCAGGTTTCAACACATGGCACTGCTAACTCCCTGACTATTTTCTCATTACTAATTGTTACAGTTTTTTCAACACAAGTTTCACCTGATGTCCCACCATCGTTAATTTTAATCTTGAGACTAACAATTCACTAATAGTATTTTCATCACAAATTGATAAGTTGTAATCACTATCTATAGTATTCATTGTTTCCATGTTCACTGAACTTTTATTGAATAAGTTTTTATTGTAAGATCCCTGTTCTACACATTTCTTCTTATTAATGTTCTTATATGTTACTGCCTTTTTTTCCTTTCCTTAACCTTTGTAGTGTTTGGAACATTTGGGATCTTTTTTTCCTGTTCTTTACTTTCACTTTTCCTTTTGAGCTAAAAATGGCTCCAGCTGACTATCAGTATTAGTCACAATTGGAAGTGATTTATTACCTAAGACTGTATTTTTGATATTTTCAAATCCTCTGTCTGCTGTAGTGTAAATTGATGTACAGAGGTAAAACCCTTCACATACAGGTATTTACAATTTAAATTGTTTTTCAAATCCTTGCTGTTAATAATATTACAACGCTCCTTCAATCTGACCCAGTTGAAACAGTGCCCCTTTTAAGTGTTTCAAATATACACCACATTTTCCACATTTGAGTAAATACTGATTTTTAATCAGGTCTTCAAATATATAAGTATTTAAGGAATCCATTTTAAGAACCCAACTTTATATTAAAAATAAGCCACTGTAACTTTGCACATAACATGTAATGATTCAGTAACTCTGCCACATTAGTAGTGAATATTGATTATAGTGTGCTTTGTTATATTAATGCCCTTAATGTAGTAACATGTTGCATTTGTCTTTTATGCTCAAAGTAGAGAGAGGAGTGTAGTGGCTATGAAATTTTTTTAAGAGCATTGCTAACGGCACTGAGTTTTAGAACCTTCACCTGGAAAGTGCTGCTAATACAGGTCATTCCTCCAGAGATGTGGCTGCTTCTAGTACTTTAATTTCTCCATTATGGAGACTTGTACCATGGCCCCTTTATCTTCAGTTCACATGTTCACAAAACATTATCATTTGGACCATGATGTAAGGAGTTGAGACATCTTTGCCCACCTTGATTTGTACTCACCATAATCAGTTAAACTGTTAGGAGGTGTTCTGCACTGTGCACTTCTTACCTTTCTTTCTTTTTTACTTCCTTTTGTATCTGCCTGTCTTTTCTATCCAGTAAGTCATGCAGTCAAACAGTTTTTCATATTGTCATGTTCATAGGTTAGTACTAGGCTAACTGCCCTTGCGGGCCATTTTAAGCCTAGCCAATTATCCCCTGTGAGATTCAAACCCTGCACCTTGTGTTTGTAAGGCAAACACCTTAATCATTAGGCCACCTTCCCAACCCCATTTTTTTTTTCTTTCTTTTACCTTCAGGTCACTTATCATGTGACATTTTAACCAGGAAGTGCAGCGGCTAGATGTACCCATTGTAGGCTTGTGGTGAACAGGCCACTAAGTGTAGTTTGCTAGAAAGACATTTGGAATTCTGCTGAGATAGAGATATCAGAAGAGGAAATAGCAACAGTTACCTACTACAGAAGACTTTCTTGCAGATCACTTTAATTTTATTTAAGACAGAAATTGTTTACTTATTTATTTATCCGTCTTTCTGCCTATTTGTTCATGAGGTTAGTCCCACTAAGCTTACGGGCTGTTTTCAGAGGAGGAAGGAGGTGGTATTTATACAGATGGTAAAATTTGTTCTGGACAGAGGAGAGATTCATATACTCTATTTCTATTACTAAACAGAGAGAGGAATGACGTCAGAGAAGGTATGCATAACTGTGGGTAGTAGTAGTATGGTTACTGAGGTGGGACCTTAAGAAGAAATAGTTGTGGAACCTGACCAAAATGATATAGAGAGCCTGCAGGTTTTGGATAATGTTTTTGAACCTAGTGTCGCTTGTCTCATACATTCAAAAGAGACAATGAAGTGGTATATGGGTTCAAGATATTTATTGTACATAAACACATCAGGAACTGTAACTGGAACATGTACTTAAGCTAAATGAGTCACTCATTACTTCAAACACACTTGCGTGTACATCTCAATTCATGTCTTCATTCATTCTGACTATATGGGACTGATCTTGCACGTGCTCAGTAACTTACATGCATGTGCAATCTAGCTACAATGGCTGACTAGGTGCAATATACTCAAATGATCTACATCATCCCTCTTTAATTTGTTCGACATGCAATAGGAGAACAAGATATTTTTAACAAGCTAGATATCACATCAACATTTAACAGCAAATCAGAACTCAAGTCCAAGTCACTGTGTATTTTGGATTGGTTCTGGAAATTCTACCCGATCTGGTCACATAAAAATTTTGACTGGGTTCAGCAACAGGGACAGTCTGTGGGGATTTTATCAACTGGTACTTCAAGGGATACATCAGGATTACTTGAAGAAAGTACATTGTCCTCTGGAATGCGAACAAGTGTAGGGTCGCTCTGAGAAATAAAGTTTTTGGCACAGGCAATCTGCTGCATCACTGGTTCAGAGGCTGGAAGTATATGTCTTCAATTTCTTCAGAAATCCATTTCTTCAGATTGTACGTTGTAAGATCTCAGTTCTTCACAAAGATTTTTAACAATACCACTCGGTCATATCCTTTAGATGTTTGCATTCTCACAGTCTTGCCTTGAGTTAATGGTCTGAGAAGTTTGCAGGACTTATTGTAGTACAGCTTTTGTGACTGATGTTTTTTCAAAAGTTGAGCCTTGCCCATTCTGTTGTATACATTTGGTACTAACAATTGTTTATCGATCGGTAAAGTTGTTCTTGACTGCCTGGAGAAGGTGAACAAAGCAAATTATCTTGAGGAATGTTTCCGAGATTGAGTAAGTTAAGAAAAACATCGGTGCCATCTCTACTGGATTTCTCCAACAAACATTTCACAATTTGGACTGCAGTCTCAGCTAATCCATTGGACTGTGGACACTCGGGACTACTAATAACATGGACAAAGTCCCAAGGCTCAGCAAATTTCTTAAACTGCTGACCTGTAAACTGTGCAGTATTGTCAGATATGACTTTGTGTGGACTACCATGGACAGAAAAATGTCTCTTTAATTTTGTAATGACAGTACAACTAGACATTAAGTTAGGAAGAAGGTCAATTTCAAACCAGTTCGAATAAGAGTCTACTAATACTAAGTAATGCTGACAATTCCATTCGAAAATATCAGTAGCAACCGTAGACCATGGTAATTCAGGAATCTGGTTCAGCTGAAGTGTTTTTTTTTGTTGGTGCAATTTTGTACTATTGCAAATTGAGCATACTAGAGTTACCTTCTCTTTATCTTTTGACATAGAAGGCCAAAATACTAAGTCCCGTGCCCTTCTTTTGGTTGAATCAGTACCCTGGTGGCCACGATGTAAAAATTATTATATATTTCTGTTGTAATCCTGAAGGAATTACCACTTTAGGACCTTTCATGATGATTCCATCTTCCATCATATGCTCATCTTGGTAAGGAAAATACTTTTGTATGTCAAGTGATAGACTAGTTTGTCGTGCTGGCCATCCTTGACTGATAACATTATTTAGCTTCTGGAGAATTGGGTCTGAAGTTGTGTGATTTCTAAGCTCATCAAGATGTGATGACAAAAAAATTCTGACTTCCATGACTTCAAAGTTTGCTTTCTCACTTTTGTGCTGCTCTGTTAGTCTGGGTGCAGTTGACAAAGCACCTACAAGGTATAAATATCTGCCTTTTGTATAAACAATATTGAAGTTGTACTTTTGCAATTTTAACATGTGTTGCAGGTGTGCTGGGCTTTGTGTATTGGCTTTTTCAAAATTGTCACTAGAAGATGGTGTCAGTTTCAATTTGGATAGGTCTTCCATAAATATAGTCATTGAACTTCAAACATGCAAACACTACTGCCAAAAGCTCTTTTTCAATTTGTGCATACTGCACCTCAGTTTGAGTTAAAGTACTGGATGTAGAGACTACTGGTATGCTTTCCTGAAGACATGCTGCGCCGGGACCATACTTTGAAGCATCACACGAAAGAGTTACAGGCTTGTGAACATCATAATATCTCAATGTGGGTGGACTGGCAGTTTTCTTCTTCAGAATGTCAAATGCTCTAGCCAGGACCACTTTACATTTTTGCATTTCAACTCACTTAATGGTGCTGAAAGCTCACTCAAGTCTGGGATGAACTTCCCTAAATAGTTGACCATACCAAGAAAACTTTGTAAAGATGTGACGTTTTCTGGAACTGCCATCTCAAGAATTGCTGCTTGCTTAGACAGATCTTGCTGTAAGCCAGAAATGGTAAACAAATGACAAACATAAGTAACTTCTTTCAGTTTGAATTTGCATCTTTGAGGATTCAGTTTAAGATTGACTTCACGTGAACGATCTAGAACTCTCTTGAGGTTTCTATCATGTTCATCGTCACCATTGCCCCCTACAATAATATTGTCTACTATGATAACACATGGATAACCAGAAAAAATTTGCTCCATTGCACTTTGAAATACTTCATTGGCAGAATTCATCCCAAATGGCATTCTCAAAATCTGTATCTACCAAATGGTGTACTGAAAGTGGTTAACAATGAAGATTTGTGATCCAGTTAAATTTGCCTTAAAGAACTTTTTGTACACAATACTGAAAAAAATAGTGGCATTTGGCATGAGAGTGGCTGCTAATTCTACTGTATGCATTTGATGATGAGGATGTTTAAGTGCTGTAAGCCTCTCTGATCAATACATATTCGAATATCATCTGAGCTTTTCTTATGAGCTACGTCCATGGAGGATACCTAATCAGTCATTTCTTGTACTGGAGTAAAGACACCTAAATTCACCATTTTGTCTAGTTCTAGTGTCATTTTGCTCTGCGTTGCTACTGGAAGCTTCCTTGCTGGTCTGACAACTGGGCTTACTTCATATTTTAACTTCTTGGAATATGTGATTAGTAGTTTGCCAAGCTCATCTTTGAAAATATCAGCATATTCACAAAAAATGGTCTGTGTAAAACTATCATTGTTGTTCATGCTTAGATGGTGGACCTCTTTATTAAATGAAAGCCCCATTCTCAAACTGTCTTTGAGGCCTAACAGTGACTGCCCATGTCTTTTGACTACGTAAAACTGCAAGTCATAGCTGTTTTCAGCAGAATGTCATGAAAGAATTACTACACCACCAGTTTAAATCTCTTCGCCACCGTAAGCAACTAGTTTTGCACACTTTGCTGAATCAAGTTTCTCACCAGCTCTAACTTTAGCAAACATTTGTATTGATAAAACATTGCACTTGGACCCAGTGTCTACTTTAAGTTATACAGGTTCCCATTAATCTGTAAAGTATAAACTATTTTGCTCTTTGCTGCTAACTGATAATCTACTTGTTAACTGTTTAATCAATCACAGAGACACCGTCAACATAGAAAGTTTGTGCACAGCTCTCTATCTGATCTACTTGCTTCTTCGGATGCTTTCTTTTAATAAAGGATTGTGCCACTTTAGACTTGCAAAGCCTTTTGAAATTATTCCACTTTTTACATTTGTGACATTGCTAACCAAAACCTAAACACTTCTCTTGTGAAGGTTCATGACCGCCTCCACAATTGTGACAGTTAACAATAAGATTGGCTACAACAGCCCCATTCAGTTTATAGTTAAAGTTGGGTGGTGCCACATTCTTTGGTTTATACTTCTTTTTCATCTTAGCTTTATGTTGTACACTATCAACATTTGCACTGGTAGATACTGCAAGCATGCTTTTGTCATTCGTAAGCATATTTGCGTGCTTTTCTGTTACCTCATGTATTTGACAAATCTCTGTGGTTTTGCTCAATGTTAAATCACTATCTTGAAGCAAAATCTTTCTCACTGCATCATTAACACCACACACAAGCTTGTCTTTTGTCAACTCATCTCATAAATCACCAAATGTGCATGTTTTAGCTTTATTTCTTAAGTTGATAATATATGCTGCTATAGTCAGGAGCGGCCTTAGGTCATTTGGTGCCCTAGGCAAAAGGCCTCCACGGCACCCCCCACCACACTACCTGATGTCCCCATCCTGGTCTACCTACTCAAATAAATACTGAAAAAGTGCCCCTGCTAGAGTGGTGCCCTAGGTGGCAGCTTAGTTGGCCTATACCTAAGGCCGGCTATGGCTATAGTTTCACCAGGCTTTAGATTTCCTTTGTAAAAAGTGTCTTTCCATTGTAATATTAGTTTGATGGTTGTATGTTTCTCTAAATTTCTGTTTTAAGCACTTGGGGTCTTCCTGCATTTATTCAGCCTGTGTCACAATATGGTGGTTTTCCTCCTTCCCTGCATACACGGCAGGTGCATACACAAATGAACATTCTCTCTCAATGGCTTCTGAGCCTGCTAAATTAAGAAGTATAAATGCTCTCATATGTGCATCTTCAGCCTGTATGAAAATATATTCTTGCTCAAACACTCTTCAATTCTCAGCAATATTATTGTCAAACACCAGCGGTCCAGGTGCGCAAAATTCCTCTGTCTGCCATAACACCAAAATTTAATTAAATATAAGCATAGACCAGTTACTCATAATTGTGTTCAAATGCACAGCAATCTCTCTCAAATGGCTTTACTTTAACATTGCAAACAGTGAGAATACTGCGGACATTCCAGAAACTTTGGATATTTTGAATAGCTTTAGTTAATGCGAAAAAGTAGTACATTGCTAATTAATTTGGTCATTTTAGCTTTATTGTACATTTTAAACAAATCAGAAATTATTTTGCACATTCCTGTATTTATTTTGAATACTTTTATCTATATGTTGCAATTTTAGACATTTTCTTTATCTCTGTAATTATTTTGAACATTTTGAATGCTTTGCCACACATTTGGTGACTGAAAAATCATTTCAACGAGTTTAAGTACCTTTGAATAACTGCTGACCTGTTTGCAAGTTCACTGCTGTATATTTCTCCACGTCTAACTTTGTGCCACCTGGCTTGTATGTTGCTTCAACTTCTGATCCCATTCTGACACCATGTTGCTTGTCTCATACATTCAAAAGAGACGGAGTGATGTATGAGTTCAAGATATTTATTGTACATAAACATATCAGGAACTAGAACTGGAACATGTACTTAAGCTAACTGATTCACTTATTACTTAAGACGCACTCACATGTGCATCTCCATTCTTGTCTGCATTCACTCTGGCTGTACAAATTGGCAATGAGATTGAACATGCTTGGTAACTTGTATGCATGTACTATCTAGCTACGGTGGCTGATTAGGTACAGTATACTCAATGGTTTACATCTAAAGGCAGCTAGCTAAAGGAGTGCCTTGGAAAATAGCTGCTGCAGAAATTCCATTTGCAAGTGTGAATGCTCAGGAGTTGAGGTATCTAAGAATGATGCAAGTACATTTGCGTTTACCAGATCATCAGAACATGCCAACCAGGAAGTGGAAAGTGATGCTGTACTGAAGACATTTCCTGACGTTATGCTAAGAGAATGGAAAATTCTGCTGTGATTGTTACCAGGTAACACATGGTATAATTTAAATATCTAAAAGACAGACATTCTAACCAATGACTGATGTAATTTTCAGAGCTTCCAAGTAGAAATAAATGTCAGAAACATGGGGTTCTGTACTTCATCTGTGATAAGAGCCTTTCTGTGATACAACTAAGATGGCTGTAGAGAGGTGTCTTCCAAGATGGCTGCATATTGATCAACAGTTTGATCAGAGCTCTCCCAGTAGGAAAATTGAAGCTTAGAAAAAAAATGTACCAGTTTGGGTAAAAGTTACTGGTTAGTACTTACACTTCCTGGATGCCACAAAAAGAAGAAATTTGGAGAAAGAGAAAATCAACCAGAAAAGATTTTAAAAATCTGGCAAGGAAGACTCTTGCAGCTGTTCAGCATAAAGTGCTTCAAGTTTCAGCTTTAGTACAGGAGATGGCTTTCAGTAATTTAGAGGAAAAAAAATAACTCAAATGCAGATGGTAATATATTCCTTCAGTGTTTCAAATAAAAAGAGGCTGGAAAAAATACAAGAAGCTTTAACTAGGTATTCAGAAGAACTGATAAAACTGTAAAAATCAGAAGATAAATAAAAAGCTGCCCAAATATGAGCTTTCTCAAGAAGAGCTGTTTTAAGAAATGGAGTTAGGAGATGGAGCACACAGAAAATACCTGAGATTTTCTACTAAACTAGAGAAACTGGAAGGAACATATTGCATTCATTTTCTGAGCGTACAGATAAGTAAGTGGACTGGTGTTCTGCAGCAGGATATGTTAACTGAGAAGGCACATTGTGTGTATGCTCTAAATCTGGCCAAGACAAAGCAACTAAGATCTATATTAGTAAAGATGTAATCATACCTGACGGAAGTTGCTGCTGACACAATTGTGGCTGAGGAGGTGAAGTATTACAAAATGGAGATGGGAGACTGATTTGGAAAATGATTATTCACTGTACACCAGGTATAAGAGAAGTAAGTTTATCCCAGCAGTCAGGGAATGTTGGCAGGCAGTTTTGAGAGTCAAGCTGCTTTATCCAGATTTTATGAGAATATTTTTTTTCCTGGAGGATGGATGACATTTTTGGATGCAGAACAGTCTAAGGAGGAAAAAAAGTTTAAACAAGGGTTGAGCCAGCAAGTATAAGGGGAATCTGCTTCTTATTCTGCTGACAGTAACAAAGTCCATAGAGATACTTTGTCAATGAACCATTTCCATTGTTCCAAAGAAACACACTTGAGAGACAGAAAAAAACACAAGAGTTGACTAGAAGAATTGGGAATGCCCTGGACTTGAACCAGTGACTGGTGTTGAGAGATGAAGAGGATCATGAAGATCAGTAACATTGTAAAATTAGTAAATAAATAGGAGACTATAATGCATAAATCCCATTAGATATAAGAATAGACATGAAAAATGTGGCTTTGCAACAAGTGGCTAAAAAAGACTGGAATTTTGTTGATCGTGTTAAATTGTTGGGTGAACTGTAAAGCATGTACCTGTTTTGTGTTACAAACATGACGTCACTGAAAGAAATGAAGTGAGTATAAGTGAAACAGATTTTGTTCTTACTAATATTTGTGTAACAATGTTATGATGTAGGACTTTCCAAGATGGCTGCACACTGATCAACAGCTTAATTACAGCTCTTCCAGTGTGAAAAAAGGAACTGAAAGACAAGGGCTAGGAACTCTTGTCACTCTTAGTAAATTCAGTAACTGGCTATTAAGTACACTGCCTGGATGCTAACAAAGAAGGAAATAAGAGAGACCAAAAGAAAATCAAGTAGAAAAGGTGAGGAGAAAACACTGACTGGGAAGAATCCTGCAGCTGCTCAGCAAAAAGCAGTTAAGCTCCAGTTTTGGTGCAAGACATGGCTTCCAGTAATCTAGAGGAAAAAATAAGTCAAATGTGCTCAGAGCTGATTAAAATAAACATTGAAGGAATATATCAAATCAAATAAAATTCTGGAAAAAATAGAAGAAAGGTTTCAAAAAATGGTAAAATTAGAGGACAGAGCACATACGGAAAATCTGAGATTTTTTGCTGTACCAGAGAAAGTTGAAGGAATGGATTATAGTAATTTTATGAAAGCACGAATAAGCAACTGGACTACTATTCCATAGCAGGAACTGTTAATTGAAAAGGCACACTGTGTGTTTGCTCCAAATCTGGCCGTGAGAAAGCAGCCAAGACCTGTATTAGTAAAGATGTAAACCTACCAGCAGAAAAAAGTTGATCCTGACAAAACATTGGCAAAAGGCAGAGTATTAAAAAGGTGGAGACGGTAGAGTGTTTGTAGAAAATTATTATTCGCTTTACACCGGGCAGAAGACACACACACACACACACACACACACACACACACACACACACACACACACACAAACACACACACACCATTCAGGGAATGTTGAAAGGCAGTTGTGAGATTTAAGCCACTGTATTCACTGTCTACGGAATATTTTTTGCCTGGAGGATCAAAGTAATTTTTGATGCAGAACATGCTAAAGAGGAGATGCACATCTTTGTCCAACAAAAAGTGAGCCATCAAGCAGAAGATTACTTTGCTTTTCATTCTTCTGATAATAAAGCACATGGAAAGACTTTGCCAGTAAATCCTTTCTCCACTGTTCCAAAAGAAAATGCTTGAGAGATGGAGGAAAGTACAGGAGTTAACTAGAAGAATCAGGAGTACCTTGGAATTGAACCGAAATTGGAGTTTGAGAGATGGAGATGGATAAGAAGAAGACCAACAACAGGGCAATTAGTGAATAAATGTGAGACTGCAAAGCATCATTCACATTTGTGAAACGTGGCTGTGTAAGAAAAGGCGGAAAGAGTGGACTTTTGTTGACTGTGGGGAACTGAAAGGCATTTGCTCCACGTCATGTCATTAGCATTTGGAAGGACACTGATGACACTGATGGTAGGGGAACAGGAAGGAAAAAGGCAACAGTAAGTAAAACAGTTTCTGTTCTTAACAGTATTTGTAAGAAACTTTTCATGATTTAAATTGTATGTTTTATAGTAAAGCATTTTTAATTGTTCTTGTACATGATAAAGATATTAAAGAAAACAGATCCCTTTTCTCTCTCTCTTCTTTTTAGTATTAAAAAATGTAGGCATTACAACGTAAAAAGAAACAAAAGCATGTTTAAGTTAGTAGGCTGCAATATTGGGATGCTGGGGTGGGGTGTAAAAGTACAGAGATCATAATATATGTAGAGCTAATATGTTTTCTCTTACTTTTGCATAGGTGAATGTCTGGATTAAGACCCTTGACGTAATATAATATGTTTTAAGTGGAAACAAATAAGAATACACTGAACATAATGAAAAATTTTGCTTTAGCAGTAAATATTTTACTTTGTCTTTAGAAGCCTTAATCTAAGGACTACATCTTTTTTTCTGTTACGTTTTCATGGAGATAAGCTGAAAATAGAGCAATAAAAAGCTGGAACAGTGGTTTCTCCAATGCTAAAAGTTAATTTTCTGAGAGTATGCAAGTTGTTTTTCATATCTGGGAGGGTAATAAAAATAAAAAAGAACAGACACCAATTAGTGTAAGTAGAAGCACAGGTAATAACATGCATCTTACCACAGATAACCTCAATTTTAGGTTGATTAAGGCCCATGTTTGCAGTTATTTGTGACAACTATTCCTATTAGAGTTAAACATCATTATTTGTAGATGTACATAGTTTTGCATGTTTGTATTAAGTTAACATGTTATGGGAATGTTATGGGGTGCATTTTTGAGAGCTTTCTTTAAAACCAAAAGTCTTACAAAATGTGACATGGGTTAAAATGCTGATGATAAGAAAAAACTGTGTAAAGGATTAACCTGTAAAACATTAACAGGTGCAGGTGTCAGAAAAAGCTGGAAATAGTCAGTTAAAAAAGCTGTCATATACAATAGGTGGTAATAATGACTTCTTATTGTAATGGCAACACGTTCCATATTGTTGTGGAATGTGAATGGTCTTACAGGTATATATTCATAAAGAAAGTAATATTTAATTATATTAAGAAATGCAAATAGGAATGCTGCAGAAGATACATTTGGAAAGAACTGAGCATATGAATTTGATAAAGAAAGGATTTCAGGGTAGATATTAAGCAGAATATCAGGGCAAAGGAAAAGATGGGTAATTATATTAATTGATAGAAGAGCAGGAAAAAGATAATAATGGCAGATTTGCGGTAGTAAGGGGCTGCTGGCAAGGAATGAGGATTACACAGACATGTATTTCTATTCCACATAAAACTGCTATTATGGAGCTAGAAAAATGGGTGAAACAATCTGCTTTCAGCAGAG
>NC_056741.1:843094316-843199316 GCF_019279795.1 Protopterus annectens
ATATATTTATGACAGCGGTAGGTTTAGTAGCAGAAATAGATTGCCAGTCAGTATTTACATCACTGATGGTTTCTTGGTTGTTATTTCTGTGTAGTAAAGATAGAAGGCCCTCTAAAGTTGTGGTGGTGCAGAATATAAACAGTGATGAGACAGATATTTTTGTGATCATTTATTTTTAAGAGGGAAAAGAGTATTTCATCCTTGTTGAATGGTATGCAGATTATGTATGGTGTGTGTACCAGTGAGTTGTTTTATAGAACTGCTATGCCTTCTGCTTTTTGTGCGATCTGTAGTCTTCAGTTTGTGTTATATATATATGAGCCTTAACTGTGTAGCTCTAAAGTATCTCCTCCAGTTTGATAAACCTAAACCACTTTGTTCTGTGGGTCAAATGAATGTATCTCACCTAACTCTTGCCCACTTTCTTTTCCAAATAAGTTCCTTCAATTCTTTATTAATTATGGTTCACAGCTTCTTCGCTGGTTGGTCAAAATATGCCTGCCTTGTGTATAATATTGAAGAGACTAGAAACATTTTCAGTGCTTGTACCTAACTATCCATATCTATAGTGAAGAACATACAACTTCTCAATTTTTGTATTATCTCTTGTTTAGGCACTTCCCACATATCCTTAGCTGCCATAATATGATCCATTTGAATCCAAGCACCTAGATACTTCATCTTATCATATTCCCATAAATATGGGTATTGATGAACCAGTTCATGTATGGGAAATGTGTTTATCATTATAGCCTTTGTTTATTTTCATTTATTTTATATACCCCAAAAACATGAAACTGTCTCAGAATGTTCCAGAACATTGAAATATCCTTTTCTGGATTTATCAACTGTAAAATAATATTATTTGCTATTAAAGCTGTTTTTGTCATGAATACCATACAAGTTATACCCTTGAATTAAAAAAATGTCTAGATATTTATTTGTAGTATTGACACACTCTTTTTTGTTGCTTAGAGGTCTACTGCTGTCATTTTGTATCTCAGTTTTCTGTTTTGTTTGTGCTTTTGGCTTGAGCCATTGTTTAAAAGAGTCTGTAAACCACTTCACTTACCTGATTAGTAAATAAAAAATAAATAAATAAATAAATATGAAGGAGTGTTGGGAAGAAGCATGTAAATACGGGAGTGAGTTAGCTTAGCCAGTGGGTAGAAGAGAATTCCTGGAAACAAGTAGTAAGAAGACATGGCATAAAAAGGGCATAGGAAGGCAGAACACTGAGGAACTGGATACAGTGTAGAGTTGACAGAGATGGTGCTTTTAGTAGTGGATTTCATCGCTATAGCGATTTGCTAAGGGCTTGGAAGAGATCGGTGGAGGTGGATACTGTCACAGGCCCAACTCTTTCTAGGCAGACTTGGCAGTAAATGTTTTTCACAAAAAAGAAGGATGTGTGACCCGTATGTGAACTAATGGTATGGTGAAGGAACTGTGATTGAGGCATTGAGAAAAAAACAGGAGGGGGTAGCAGTTTGATAAGAGGCTTAAGGAGTATTATGGTTCTGCCTATGAGGTGCTACATTTACTAAAGGTTGCAGTATGTTGTGGGTAAACAAAAGGCAGTTGAACTGCTCATATAGGAAATGGGATAAGGAGCAGACAGTTGTGATAATGGGCGAGACCCCAGAAGTATATTTTGGTTCTGTTTGAAACAACTGCTGGAAGAGCACAGCAGGTTGATTGTGCCTGTAAACTTTGATGGGAAGTGCATAGGAATGCAAAGGATGTTTAAGAAAAATCAGAACAAGGTAGTAGATGGAGATTGCTTTGGTAATTTAGTGGGTGGTAGAGGAAAACAGCAAATTAACAAATAACTGGAAGAGTGGAATAGATGATATTAGAACAGCAGGATGAGCCAGGCATACAGGAAGGGATGGGGAATTAGTCACACTTGTGAAAGAGGTAGTAGTAGAATGATAAATAATATCTGGGAAGGTGTAGTTTTTTTTTTTTTTTTTTTTGTATAATGAAAGGCAGGTCCAGGAAGAATATACCAAATGAATGTCAGAGAACATGAATGGAATGAAAAAAAGGGCACAAGAAGAGATTCAAAGGAGTGCATGAGGTACGCTCAAGATCAGAAGCCTAGAAAGAAAAGTATTTGAGTTGGAAGCAGTAATAGGTGGCCACAGTTGGGATAATAGAAAAATGGACCTTTGACGAGAGGTAATGGGATGAATTGCCACTAACATCAGGGTGGTAAGGAAGAACATAGTAAGCAAAAATAGAGAAAGAGTGACAGTGTACCCAAGGTCAGAAGGATGCATAGGTAATCGAAGATTAAACATTAAGGGTAAGAAGTAAGCAAATTGTAACAAGCTGGTCAACAAAATGGGGCAAAAAGGGCAAATAACCAAAATGAAATTATTTTCCTGTAAAGTTGTTTAGAATGAAAGGAGTATGCTGATATACTGACACTCTCTGAAGACTACCTAATGTAAGTATGTGAAATGATGAGCTAGTGTGGGAGAGAGTAAAGCATGGTGAGGAAAGTAGTGGGCAGTTGGGATAAAAGATCTCAGTCTGTCAGAGGCATATTAGAGTATCCTTTCATCCAGGGTTGACAGAGTACAATTTAACCGAGATACATGACCTGAAAGGGTACAATCAAATGTACTGAGTGAAGCTAGGAAAGGAAGAATCCTTAATCTTGTCCTGTGCAGAAGGAATGAAGTGAGGGGATGTTCAGGTCAGGTCTGTTAGTGAAAACTGGCCATTCAACAAACACTATGTATCATTTTGGAGAAGGAGTCTTTATTTCATGCAGTGCAGCAAAAGCAGCTGTGTTTCTTTGAATACTGCCTGCTAAACTAATTCTTAAAACAACATACAGATTTCCTTGTGTAACTTCACAGTCTTAGGGAATAGCTTGCTTTGTTGCATGCAGATGAGATGGGCCAGTTTGCTACTGTCTGTGAACTAACTTGTAGTTAAATAACTAAATAGTTTAAACTAATTTCACATCATTGGATTAACCAAAATGATGGAAAACTCTCCCAAGTATGCATAATTTCACATCCTTGGATTAACCAAAATGATGGAAAACTCTCCCAAGTATGCATACTTTATTTTTTCAAGTGATTTTTTTATATCTTGCGCCATACAAATACTTGTAGTCTTATATTATTATACATATTCATATAAATTGCCACTGAACGGCTTTCTGTATTGGAAAGGAAGAAATTTAAGCATCCGGTAATTTTATTTTATTTTACATTTGATTACCAGGGTGGTAAACTGATCACAATTGACCATTTTCAGGTATTGCCTGGGTAAAATAATTCACAAAGAAAAAAGAACAGCTGTGCTTATCAAAAACAAAATGAAAAGTAACAATATAGGACAAAGACTGTACTTTAACAATTTTTAGATGTAGCAATAATTATGAGAGAAATTTTTATTTATTTTTATTTGCAGTTTGTTAACCGGGAAAGTCCATTGGGCCAAAATGAGCCCGTTTTCAATGGAGACCCGGGAAGAAAAGCTCCATATACAATTAGTACAAAGCTAATATCAACAATTTTCAAAAAAACTAAAAACACAGTAATAAAGAACACAGAATAATAACATTTGTGCAAGGTGTTGTAACAAAGCATTGAATGTGATTAAAACATGTATTTTGGAGTACACAAGTATAATTTGGAGTGCAGGCGCTTATGCACTCGAAGTTTCATGATGTGAAAGGTAGGAAGAATTAGAGCAAGAGAGTAGAACAGTGAAAGGAGAATAGGCTAAGTTATGAGAAAGTAAAAAAGGGAGAGGGGAGTGGAGTTGAAATGAAGGAGTCAGTAGGTTGAGTTTTAAGAGAGGAGAAAAAAAGGATGGGGGAGCAGAAAAGATATAGAGGGAGTCAGGAGGGGTGAGAGCATGAGCATTCCCAGTGAGAAGAGAGATGGGAATGGAGCTTGGTCTTAAAGGTGGAGTGGTTTTGGGTGATTCGAATGTGGGGAGGGGAGTGAATTCCATAGACGAGCGAGGGAGAAAGGAGAAATTGCCCAGATGCATATAAGGTTTTGTATACTTCAAGGAGGTTCTGGTTACTGGACCTGAGTAGTCTTGTCAGGATGATGCAAGGTGAGTATGGAGGAGAGGGAAGGGCAGTTAAGAGGGTTTGAAAATGAGTTTGTGAGCAGTTAACAGTTGAACGTAAAAGAGATGGTGGGGGAGTTCCAGCCATTTCAAGGAGTGGAGTGCATCACAGTGGTGGGAGGAGGTTTTGGTCCCAGTAGCAAATTTAGAAATTTTATTTTAGCAGGATGACAGTTTTGACTTCAGGGAGGATTGAAGGTTGGTGAGGAGAGGGGCTCCATACAAGAGAGAGGGGATGAGGTAAGGTATAGACAATGTATATTTGGAGGGAGTGAGATAACAGCTGTGACAATACAGCATTCCGAGCTTTTGGTGTGTTTTCTTAATACTAGTTTGTATGTGAATGTCAAACTTTAAATGTTCATCACTGATAACATCTAGAAGTTTTGTATGGGAGACTACTTTGATGGGAATCTTATTCTGACTGATTATGGAGAAGGAATTTTTATCGATAGAGGTGTTTTTAGATGGGGTAAAGATCATGATTTTGGTTTTGGATGCATTGAGAGCAAGGTGATTTTTCAGCATCCAAGACTCTGTACAAGAGAAGGCATCTTGTGTTAGTTGCATGAGTTTGGGGAGAGATTGAGCATAGCAAATTATGGTAGAATCGTCTACGTATTGGACAAGTTTTGTATTAGGAATGCAGTGATGAAAATTATTAATGAAGATGTTAAAAAGTAAGGAACCCAATATTGAGCCTTGTAGAACTCATGTTGGAGTGTGAAGGAAGAAAGAGGTACTATTGTTCCATTTGACGGTTTGCTGTCTATTAGAAAGGTAACTGGAAAACCAGTAAATAGAGGAGATGGAGAGATTGAGAAGAGAGAGTTTGGACAAGAGAAGGTTGTGGGAAACAGTATCAAAGGCCTTTGATAAGACTAGGAGAAGAGTAGATACAATGCTGCCAGAGTCTTGGGCACAGTTGATGATGTCAAGGAAGGAGAGAAGGGCAGTGGTAGTACTATGTCCAGGTCTAAATCCATGTTGAGTTGGAGAAAGAAGTTGATTGTCTAGGAGGTAAGGAAGGAGTTTATGTATTTTTCAAGGACTTTTGAGATGGGACAAGATGGCTATAGGACAGAAGTTGGAAATTTTCAGTATTGTTGCCTCCTTCATGGAGGGGAATAATGAACGCTTTCTTCCAGGGGAGGGGTACATAGGATTCTTGGATTGAACGGTTGATAAGTATGGTGATGGGAAGGGGTATGCCATCGGCAGCTAGCTTGAGAAAATTAGATGGAAGGTTGTCTGGGGCATGGAAGCATGGTTTTAGTATGGTGTGCAGAGAGATGGGTTGTATGTTAAAGGGTGGGAGATGAGTAGTATTGTCAGTGGGACTAGAGTTGAGGATGTGGGATGAGGCTGGAGTAGAAGTGTTATTGGAGAATGATGTGGTGAGCTTGGCTATTGAATCAATAAAGAAAGAGTTGAATTGGGTAGCTAAGATATGATCTGGAGAATTAGGGTCAGGGCAGGGATTGTCTTTTTTGCCAGGAGAGATGAGAGCAGATATACTGTTCCAAAATTTTAGGGGGTTGGATCTATGATTGTTTTGAAGCTTGGAGGAGTAAGACTTTCGGTCTAAAGCAGTTTGTTTTTTCACTTTATTACGAAGTTGCTTATACATAGTAAGGGTGTTAAGTGTCTTAGATTTATGGTAACACTTCCAAAAATTTTCTCGAAGATGCATGAGTGTAATAGTTGCTTTAGTTAGCCAAGGGTTGGATTTGGTTTTGATTCTTTTAGTTGGGGGGGGGGGGAGCAAAGCTGTCTAGTAGGTTATTGAATGTAGTATTGAAGTATGTAACAGCATCATCAAGAGGGAGGGTTTTTACAAGGTTCCAGTTCATATGTTTCAGTGAGTCAGAGAAAGCTAGAGGGTTGAAGTTTTTTAGGGTACTAGTTCTGATGTATTTGTGGTGAGGATGAAAGGAGGATGTTGAGCAATGAGCAAAGGCAGAGAGATGATCGCTGAGGGAGTTTGGTAGAGTGCCGTTGTCAGAAATGGAGTTGGGGTGATAAACTAATATCCAGTCCAAAATACTACCAAGTTATCTTTGTTAAATCTGGTAGGAGAGGTAATTATTTGGGTGTAGTTGTATAGGTTTATATTCTGAGGTGATGCAGGTGATTGAATAGAAGTCCAGTTTATATTTACATCACCTAGGAGTATAGTTTCATTGCTTATGCTGTATGAGAACCAAGAGAGGATATCTTCAAGAATGGGGATGTTATTTCTTGGTGGAATATTAAGAGCAGCTATACATATGTTTTTACGGTTATTAATTTTCAGGAGGGTCAGGGTTAGTTCAGCTGTTGCAAATTGGGGTATAGGCTTGGTAAAGGGTGTCACTGTTAGGGAGGAGGAGAAAAGTAGAACTACTCCACCACCTTTCTTTAGAGTTCTGTCATTTCTTATGATCTTGTAGTTGGGAGGGGTCATTTCGAAATCTTTTATGTGGGGTTTTAGCCATGTTTCGGTGATGGAGAGAATGTCAGGGTGGTGGTAATGGGATAGCCAGGCATGAAGGGTAGGAAGTTTATTGCATAAACTCTGGGTGTAAATAGTAGCAAAAAGTAGAGATTTATGGTGAGAGGGTGAGGAAGACAAGTTAGGGTTAGAAGCATGGTTGTCTAAGGGTTCAGGATTAGGGTGCATGTCACCAGAGAGGAGGATAGAGATTAGTTGGAGTAGGAGGGAGGCAAGGTCTTCTAGATTCTTTGGAGTTGGAGTTGAGAGCAGGGTAGCTGGAGAGGTATGGATTGTGAGGGATTTGGACTGTATTACAAATATCAGGAAGTATCTTTCTAGTAAAGAGGAGAGAGTCATTATAGTAAATAAATAATATATAAATAAATATGACCTGCTGTGCAGCAAGTACAATTTGATTTGGTGTAAGGAATTTTCTAAGCTCAGTTCTGAAGGTGGAGAAGGGGATTGAAGTTCTTTTAGCTGGTTGGGGAGGGATTCTCATATTTTAAGAGCAAAGATGTATTGTAGCCTGGTATGTGGGAGGTTATATTGTTTGTGTTTAGTATGAAGATTGGCAGCTGGAGGGAATGAGTTAGGTTAGAGAAGCTTGAAAATGATAGAGCCTAGTTGTAGGTCTCCTCTGTGGTGCACTGGGAGCCTTTTAACTTTTTTGAGGGTGAGACAATGGTGCTCATTAGAGTGTGAGTTAGTGAAGAAGCAACAGATTTTGTTTTTGATAGTCTGTGGTGAGGAGGAGTTTTTCTTAGAGGCTGTACGTATTATAGGTACTCCATGTTTATATTGGGCCAGAAGGACTCCTTTGCCTATTGCTTCCCTGGCTGGTTTGGATAGGTAAGGTGAAATTTTCAGGTCTATATTAAATCAGTGAATGCTTAAAATAGCAAATGGTGATTTATTGACCCTGAAAGAGCAAAACCTGAAAATCCCGAAGATATGGAACAGTGATTTCTTTCCCCATGGAAATAAATCGCTGGGCTGTTTTCGGGACTTTGCCATTTCCTCCACTGTGGTGCGATCTCGGAGTTGGTATATTTAAGTAGGGGGGCTGAAGCCTCCCAATTTATTTTGTGTTTTGACAATTTTTTTTTTTTTTTTTTTATTGTGGAACAGAGATTTTTTTCCCTGGGAAAAAAAAATCATTGTTCCGCGTCTTCAAGATTTTCAGGTTGCAGTTTTAAAGGGTCGATAAATCAGCGTTCGCTATTTTAAGCGTTCACTGATTTAATGTAGACCCGAAATTTTTCTGGTCTAGAAGTGAAGTGAGTTAACTTTTGCCGTCAGTTTTTCTTTATGAGTTTTTAATGATAGTGACTTTTCTAGCCACAAACCAAGGAATTGTAATGAGTTGGTTGTTTGTATTAGTGTGCCACAAAAGATGGTGATATTAAGTGAATTTGGTGTTTCTTTTTAAGTTTTTCAGTGGTGCCAAATACCATACTTTTTGTTTTTGTAGAAGTAAGTATTAGTTTGTGGTTAATGAGCCAGGAATTGAAGGCTTTAAAGTTTTTTTGTAGTTGTATTTCAGTTGTAGAGTGGTTGCTGCTGGACATTGAGTACCTTGTCATCAGTTTAGACGATAAGTTGTAGAGTAGGGAGGTCATGAGGTAGTTTGTAAATGAAAATAAAGAAGAGAAGAGGAGCTAGTATAGATCTGTGGGGTACTTCCACTGAAAGAGGTGTGGGCTGAAAGAAAGAAGAGCCTATTTTAATGTGAACCCAGTGAGGGATGTATTCTAATGCCGGTGTTCTGAAGCGGGAGAAGTAGGAGTTGGTGCTTGATAAGGTCAAAGGCTTTTTGTGAGATCAATGAATATTGCTCTTGTCAAGATACCTCTGTCCATGTTGAGGAGAATGTCAGTTAAACACCAAAGTGCAGTCATTGTACTGTGACCTTTACAGAATCGCTGTTTTTTTTTAGGGTAAGGGAATGGTGTTGCTTTTTATTAATTCATATATCTCCATACACACACCATTAAAGTTCATAGTATTCTGAATTTCACAGGTCCTATGAACTGCTGTGGCTACCCAGTGCTTATGTAAGTAATGAAACAACACTGGTATATTTAAGCTAACTGTATCAGTAATCTTTGAACCATAGTAACTGATAGAGGATTATGTTTTTGTATGTATTTTATAATTTTATTATTTTTTTATAATGTGAACATCAGAAATTAGTTTCATTGATATATAGAACCATAACATTGCCATTGATCACACATAAACTCTACCGTACATCATAAATCTGTAAATAGTAAACAACCAATAATATTCTCCAGTCCTCATATCCAGGAATTATCTGTTGAGATGAACATTGAGGAATACATTTAAGTTCATATTCTCATGTCAGCTGTTACTAAGCATTAAGTAATACTTCACATCTGGTACATTTTAAAGTAGTCACAAGCTGTCTGCCATTCAGCTCTTACTGCAGCTTTACACATACCCCCCCAAGAGAAAACATTATTCTTCCCACCAATTTTATAACTTCTAAGCATTGTAAAGTGAACGGTTTATTAGATTTTGTATTCCATTGATGAGCGAACAGAGTTTTGGTTACCCTGGACAGAAGAAATCTCTCTCCAATAAATCATGGTGGATAACAGTATCAGTATTGGTACTCATTATTGTACGGTTATCTACGAATAATAAAAAAGCACTGACACCCTGCCCTTGGCACTTCAACTGTTGTAATTTGTCTATAACCTGTATGGCTAATTCCTCAGTCAGCAGAGTGAACAACCTTAGCGACAATGGATATCTCTGTCTGGTACCCTACGTAATTCTTCCCTCCATAGATAATTTCCCATTAACTAGTAGTCTAAATTTGGTGCTATGATATAAAGCCCTAATCCAGTCCCTGAATCTTTTCTGTATTCCTTTTTCCTAACACTTGGAGCAGGAAATCCTGTTCCACAGTACCGCAAGCCATTTTAATATCAAAAAAGACCAGACTAGCTTCCTCCATCTGATTTGACATATTCTTCAAGAAGTATGACATTATCCACCAGTTGTCCTCAATTTACTTATGTTTTATGAACCCATTTTATCCAGGGCCTGTTAAATAGGGGAGTAGGGTATTGTCACTAGAATTTTTGTGTTTTTGTTTGTCAAGGATATTTGCTGAACGTCAAAGGTACTTAGTGACACACCTTCTTTTTTTTTTAATATTACAGTTATCGTAGCCTGTATCATTGATTATTGCATCATTTTTCCTCAGCTAGTATTTTGTATAGATATATCAACTGATTTTTAAGCATATGTCCCCCCATTTATATAATACCACTGGATATCCATCTGGACCTAGCATCTTATTGCTTTTCATTGTCTTTATAGCCAGCTCCTCTTCAGAGGATGTAATTCCATGATCAAAGATATGCTTTTGAATATTATTCAGTCTAACATATGAGATGTTTTAACTAAAAGGGGAAGATCCACTCCCCCCATCCTCCCACCCCCGTCTGATACAAGTCCTGGTAGTATGTTCTGAAGGATTCCATTCTGTCTTATCCTTGGCTTACCCCCCCCCCCCCCGGTTCTTTGAATCTTTATTCTTTGATATGTATAATGTAAGTTTCATCTCAGTATAGCTAGGCTATGAATTTAGGGTTACTTTCCCTTTGGAACTACCAAATGCCTCCCTTCTATGCTACATCTGCCTCATCTTTGTTAATAGTAAGTACTTGTACCTCTCTACTTAGTACTTCTTGTTTTTCCCTTAATTCCTGATGTAGTTGAGATCTCCCCATCTGTGTCTGAATTTGAGTAAGTTCTTGCTCCTTCTTCATCAAAGTCTGTTGATCTGTCTTACATCTGGCCTCTTCCACAGCTGTCAGCCTGGCTCTTAATGCCACCTTACACCCATCTCACTAGTGCAGTGTTAGTACCTCTCTGTCTGCAATAGTATCTTGTAAGGCAGTGGTAAAAATCCATTTGACTTCCTGTATTCCTGACTGGGACTTCCATTTATAAAGGGTATGGCTCTTAAGAACCTGTTTGACCCGATTGGTTAATTTGAATGGACAGTCTCACTATAGAATGATCTGATACTGAACAATTTAGAATCACTACCTGGGAGATCCCCTGCAAGGCATTAAGATAAAGTCTAACCTACTACCCTGGGAACTGAGATAATTAGAAAACATTAGTTGGGACTCATTAGGGGGCGGCCACGGTGGTGCAGTGGTTAGCATAATCGCCTCACAGCAAGAGGTTCTCCGGTTCGATCCTCGGCTGGGGTGCCTTCTGTGCGGAGTCTGCATGTCCTCTCTGTGGTCACGTGGGTTTCCTCCGGGTGCTCCGGTTTCCTCCCACATCCCAAAGACATGCAGTAGGTGGATTGGACACTCTAAATTGGCCCTAGGTGTGAGTGCTTGTGTGTGTGTGCCTTCTGTGGAAGGTTGGGCGCCGGGCTGGCAACTCGACACTGTAAAACTCCACTGCCAATCATGAGCGGACAGGTGATCTGCTGTGGCGACCCCTAACTGGGAAAAGCCGAAAGAAGAAGAAGCTGGGACTCATTAGAATGTTGCCGCCTCCATATTATGGGCTCTAATTCCTTCACTGTCTTGATTAACAAAGCCTGGGTTTACGTCTTTCTGAAAAAATAACTGTCTATTTCTTGGTTAAATGTGACATTAAAGTCTCCCAGTATTATTGCTTTACCACTGACTGAGAAAATGTTAAAGAATTCTTCAACGAATTTGGGATAGTCCTTATTAGGGCCATATAGAGTCCCTGTGAGACATTGTTGTCCATGTGTTATGCTTTTCTATATAATCCATTTTGCAGAAACACTCTTTTCTTTAACACTGCATTTGTTTGGATTCTGAGGGATTTACAGACAAGCTACCCCTTTTTTCTGCCTTCAGGTTTATAATCTGATAATAGCTGGAGAAATAAACCATATTTTAATTTAATTGCCTCCTGAACCTTTGTTTTTTTGTTTCTTTCAGACATGCAACACCACCAGCTCCATCTCTCCGAAAAACTGGATATAGTTAATTAGAATTCGCAACCCCCTCCAACCTAATGTATCAGAGCATTCCTGGCTAGATCCAAGTATCGCTTAGCAGACCTTGCCTGCACCCAGGCTGATGGTCTTCTGTGGCCTTGATTTATTAATAGAGCAGTACTGCTTCCCAGCAGCTGGGTAGCCCCATGCCTTGTAAAAAGAAAACAGTGCTTGAAACTATAGCATGTACTCCTTTATTAGTTTCCCTGTCACCTACACGTAACACATCCAACCCTGTTGACTCCCTTCAAATACTTCAAAATCAGCTTCATTCCCCCACTCAACATGGTTTCAGGCCTGGCCACAGCACAGCTACTGCACTTGTATCATTCTAAGATACAGTCCGTCGAGCTCGAGATACTGGCAAAATCATATCTTTCCTATTTTATAACCTCTCTAAAGCCTTCGATACTATTTCCCACCCTCTGCTACTCACAAAACTCTCAAACCTAGGTATCCCCCCTCAACCCGAGATTGGTTTACCAGCTACCTAAATAATAGATAACAATCTACTAAATAGCAAAACCTTTTTCCAGCTTTCCTTGAAACATCCACAGGTGTTCCCCAAGGTTCTATATTAGGTCCTCTACTCTTTAGTATTTTCATCAACAACTTCCACTCCAATCTTATTAATGGTACAGTAATTCAGTATGCAGATGACTCTGCTAACTCTATTACCAAACTTCTGCATACTACCCAGAATGCTTTCACCGCCACATAAACATGAATGACATATAACCACCTTTCTCTAAATCCCCCCCAAAAAACAAACTGCTGCTGTTCATCCCCAAGAAAAGTACCTCCATTAATAAGACAGAATTTGTCATATACTCTCAAAAGAAGACCACCATAGAAGTAGTACCTCATACAAAACTACTGGGAATCATCTTAGATGAAAACCTTACTTTTGATCTCCATGTCCATACATCTATTAAAAAGACACACCAAAAACTTGGATCCCTCTACAGACATAAACATTTTCTTAATTGCTCCACCAAACAAACTCTTGCCCATACCTTTCGCCTCCCCTAACTCCTATATGATGCCCCACTCCTCACCAATATCCAGTTATCCCTAAAAAATAAACTAGAGTCCTGTTACAATAAAGTCACCAATTTTGCAACCAATGCCAAGTATTCATCCCATCACTGCTGTTCCTTACAGTCACTCAGTTGGCTCGAACTCTCTCATCACTTAACATACCTGCATTTAACCATAGCACATACATTTATTTACAATCCATCAGACTGCCCACCCTATCTCCAATCCTAACTCACTACAACCCAACTAGATCACTCAGATTTGAAAACCAGTTTCTCCTGCAAGTTGACAAACCAAAACTCCCAGCAGGTTACATGCTCTACTCCTTCTCAATTGCCAAACTATGGAATGCACTCCCATTAGCTATTAGGACTACCAGTAACATCTCCTCCTTCAAAATAGGTCTGAAGCAGCTTCTCTCCACTCTCTGGCACTGTAGATGCTCTAACTTCCATCTTCCTAAGACCTAACATTTATTCTCTGCTTCCATCCTCCAAAAACTTTACTCCTAATACTTCATCACACTCTTCACTGCTAGCACTAATCTCTCTCTACTTCTAATACATATACCATTAGATAGTTATTCTAATTCTACCTATATTACTCAACTTCTGCATGCACTCTCGAGTGTACACTGACATTAGAGTGTACTAGAATATGTACCTTGGATTTACTTCAGTCCGTTGTGTTTTTATATTATTTCTCTGTACTACCTACATTTTCATAATGTGTTTTATTGCAGCGGTCTCCAACCTTTTTTGCACCAAGGACCAATTTCATGTAAGAAAATTTTCCACAGACTGGCCATCGCGCATGCATAGTAAAGTGCATAGTATTTATTTATTTATTTATTTGATATTTTACATTTGTTTACCAGGGAGGCCCAACTGGACTAGAAGTCCATTTTTAGCTGAGACCTGGGGAGAAAAGCTCCAAAGTACAATAAAAAGACAATTGGCAATAATTACCAAAAAAAAAAAAAAAAGCTTACATTCTGATTAACAGAGAGGAACATAAACCTAATGGCAACATTGTTGACTTTCTAAGTTTATAAGACCAATATTTAAAGTCTGTCCCTATTATTTCACTCTGTCCAGCATACTTCTCAACTGTACATATTTTTGCAGAATGTCAAGATTTTTGCCTCAAATTTTTGGTCTATTTCTCATAAAATTGTGGTTTTCTGACAAATCTCTGCAAAACTTTGAGGATTGAAGTTAGTAAATAATGGCAGGAAATTAAATTTCAGACTTCATATCCTGCAGAAAAATTCATGCTAATGGAAAACCTGTTATTCTGTCAGCTTTCTAAGTTTGTAAGAGCAATATTTAACAAGTGTCCCTATTTTTTGAGTGGTGTGATCCAGAGGTACAGAAACCTCATTGCTGCTGCTGCCAGGGATCACTCTTCACTCTTTCTCTCTCTCTTTCTGTCTGTCTCTCTCAGACACACACACACACACACACACACACACACACACACACACACACACACACACATATATACATACACAGACACACATATATACATACACACACAGTCTCTTGCATTCATGCATGCATTTACTCACACAAGATCATTCTCACTCTCTCTCTCTGTCTGTCTCACACACACATGTACACATAGTGTCTTACATTTATGCATGCATTTACTCACAAGATCATTCTCACTCTCTCTCTCTCTCTGTCTCACACACACATGTACACATAGTGTCTTGCATTCATGCATGCATTTACTCACACAAGATCGTTCTCACTCTCAGTCTCTGTCACACACACAGTCTCTTTTGCTTTCATGCACGCATTCACTCACATACACAGACAGAAACATACACATACACACGCACTTTTTCTGTTTTATTTTACACTCGCTAAACAGCAAAAGTGCTGCTTAGGGAGTGTAAAATAATGGCTCGCTTGATCTCACTGCTCATTCTCTCTAATATATACACACACACACACACACTCACACACACACACACACACACACACACACACACACACACACACACACACACACACACACACACACACACTCTCTCTCTCTCTCTCTTTTTTTCACACACACATACATTCTGCTTTCCTGCACGCATTCACTCACACATGCAGACAGACATAAACACAGTCATACACATACAGACACATATTCACATTTTTGTTTCACTCCGTGACTGGCAACCCAGTACTGGTCCGCGGCTCGTTGGTTGGGGACCCCTGTTTTATTGTATCTATAATGTCTGTTATGGCTATGCTTCTTGTTAATACCAACTGTTTCAGTATTATGTAATTTTATACTAACTGCTTTTGTGTAGCTTTTCTCCCCGGGTCTTCACTGAAAATGGGTTCTTCTTGGCCCATTGGACTTTCCCAGTAAACAAATGCCAATAAATAATAAATAAAATAAACAGGACATATCTAAAATAAAATCCAGTTATATAGTGGCATTCCCCATATCAGCAAACTAAAAATCATGTCAACGAAATACAATCAACATAGTAAAGTTCACATTCAGGTCCACCATCACTCAAAGTGGAGCTAGGAAGGAATTAAAAAAAATAGTTATTTTCAAACTTTCACTTAATCATAAAATGACTCACCACCACAGAGTTCACTGTGCACACTGCTATGTATTAGAAATGGGAAAAAAAAAAGAGTGAGGATTTAAAGTATAATAAAAAATCCATATCTATAACATGCTCCACAATGAGGACATGGGGGTAATGGCATTAACTTAGCCTTTTTGTGAACGTCTACATCAAATTATAATGCTTTACCACTATCAAGGAATCTATAAACTTATATAGAGCTCAATGTGGGAGACCTCTCACAAGGAAGCTGAAAAGGAAACAACAGAGTGATTGAAGTCATAGTACTGCCCTAGTTTATCATTCAAGAAGTCTATGAATGCACTGCGTAGGTAGTAAAAAATTGCAGAACAGTCATGTATAAGCTATAATATAGAAAGAAAGAAAAGAGCTATGAATTGTCCTTCCTCAATAGTTTGTATACTTATCCAGGATGTCTTGAAATGGCTTAGTGTGTGAGATAAAATTCAGTTAGAAAAACAAAACTCACAAATTGCTGTCCATCAGTTTTCGTATTGTCATGTCCTTCCCCCATCTGCTCCTTCTAAATGGTCATTGCTTTCTTCATTTCATGTAATGGCTTGGGTTATGGTATTTCTGCCCTATAATGATCTTTTGCCCAACATTATTCATCAACACTGTCCAATGCTCCAGATGTACGAGAAAAGTCCAGCTATGTGCTCTCCGTTTAACACTCAAGGAACTTCCACTTATGGGGACTTAATACCCACTGTGTCATGTTTTCAAGTCAAATCAAGTCAAGTAAACTTTATTGTCATTCAGACCGTACTGAAAGTGCACAGCTGAATGAAATTATGTTCTTCAAGCTCATGTACAACATATGCAATCACAAATAAAAACATCAACAGAGAACCAGATGTACATGAAATAACAACAACAGAGTCTGAGGCACAAAAGCTTCCATAACCAAGCTCAATTCATCATGGTGGCAATAACAGTGACTGCAGCCATTTTTACCTCCTCACTGCAGCTAGCTCCATCTCTAGCCAGCAACAACTCAAGTCCCAGTCCAGTCCCCTCTGACAACAGAAAGTTCAGAGCAGATTTAATCAAATGTGGTAGATAGACAAAGTTGCTACCTGCCGTACAGTGAACTGCCACCACATGAAGGCCAGAATCACCATTAACAGATCAACGGTCACATCCTAATCTTCACCATCACACTGCCACATCACCACCGGTTCTGTTCAGTGCCACCATGTACATCTCCAACACCATCTCATTTTGTCTCATTCTTTGAGTTTACTCTTGTCAGGAGTGCTGCCTTCTCCAGGTTTCCCAGGCTTACAAATATCACTTTCTTCTCCATCTTTGCTCTCCTTTCTTGATTCTGTTGGTACTTCAGCATTCTGCAGTACAGTCTGTACATGGTGATTGTCCTTATGATGTCTTGTATTCCCTAAGGTCTTGTCCTATCACCTTGATTTTTTTTTCTTTTGGCCATCTCCCACTCCATTTCACATTCTGACAGATATTCCCTCTCTCCCCTCATCTCTTCTTTGATTTATCCATGTCACAAAAAAGGCCTGTGCCAGCTCTAATTTCAAGAATTTAAACTGGCCATCTTCTGTCTGGACTGTCAGCGTACAAGGATGGAGTAGCTTGGTGTAGTACCCATTGGCCTGTAACTGATTTTTCATGAGTACCGAGCTTCCTCCTTGCATACAGGTCCGTTGGGAAATCAGATACCAATAATAGATTATGTTTGCCCCACAGGATTTCATCATGTCAGCAGCTATTTTGTAGCAACCAATCTCAAGGTTTGTGAGTATTCCTTTGCCATAAGAACATGTCAATATGTAGCTCCAATGTGGAGTGGTGGGAGATCAACTCTGCATTCTTTAATACAGGAGTTGTAAGATCATGGTAAGAGTAGAATGTCCATTATCACTTTTGTTATGACCCTACAGAGCTCTTGTATTGCTTCAGGTACTCCTAGTACTCGAACATTATTTCTGTGAGAGTGATTTTCTAAGTCATCTAACTTAAGGTGATTATTAGCGAGCTGCACATCTAAGTCTCTTATTTTTTCACTCTGTTTGATTTACCTGAATAGCGATGTCATGGATCTTGCTTTCGTCTGACCTCAACTGATCCTGCTGCTTGTGTGATATTTTATAGAAGGCCTCCATCTCTGTAGCGATAGTAGATAGCCTTTCAAAACACGGCCAACTTAGCATCAAGATCTGATATTTTAAACTGATTTAGTAGTAACATGGAGTTTCTCAGTTCCATTTTAACACATCTGGTAGTAGAAAAAGGGTATAAGTCCATGCAATAATTATTGCTTCAGTCGCCCTCGCTGCAGTAAAAGGATTATGTTGCCATCTTGATGGGACCCAACCATATCACCAGGGGATTATGTTTTTAGTTAGAAAACTAATTTCAGACATAAGTAAAGTGTACTATTTCAATTGAGATACTTTTATATATTTTATATTTGTTTGGTTAATCTGTGGTGGTGGTGCTGCGGTAGCGTTGTCGCCTCACAGTAAAATGTTGTCCTGTTCGATTCTCAGCTAGAGCATCTTCTGTGTGGAGACATGCGTGAATGGGCGTACCTTCGTTGAAGATTGTGCGTCAGGGCTGGCAACTCGGCATGGAAAAATCTACTGCTAATCATTAGCGGACCGGAGTTCCGCTGTGGCGACCCCTAACCTGGAAAAGCCAAAAGACATAACAACAACAACATATTTGTTTGGTTATGTATATGCTGCCCACTTTGTCTGAACTAATGATGTTCACTTTCACAATTCTCCTTTAGAGAATAGCTTTAAAACTAGAGCTTTTCAGGTATGGAAGCAATTTGTATGCAAGACATTCCAAGATTATTTCTGCATAGCAGATTTTATAATTTAGTTCTTGTATTCTGACTTTTGGTTACAAATCCAGGGCTATTTCCCATATTAGAAAAGAAAATATGATACATTTAACTCGTGTACTGCATGTTAGAGCTGGTATTTAAATCTTTTAATACATCATCGGTACAATGACAAAAATGAGTAATCTTTGCCTTGCATGGTTCAGTATGGCACCATTATGTAATTCTTGGCAGCTAAGACATGAATGAGGACATTTCAGGTCAAGGGTCTCACTAATAGTGGCAAACATAGAGTGAATTCTAAAGGCTGTATCAGATTTAGTGGGTCTGGAGAATAGCTTAACTTCACAGTAAGTTATATTATCATCTGAGAGTAGTAGTATTGGTTTAATGAGATCAGTGGGCCACAAGTCTTGTGCCAGAGACAGAAATGTGAAATGGTACAGGGTAATTCACTATGTGAATAGTCTTTTTCAGTATCACTAAAAGCAAAAGATTCTCTAGCATACTTCCCAGGAACACATCCTGACAGAACTGCAGCATTTTTAGTGGTAAAAAAACAGACTAGCAATTCAAGGCATCTGTCCTGTTGGTTGAAAATACAGTAAGTCCTTAAAACAAACTCTTGGGGCACACTTGACAACCACTGACAGTACATATATAAGCAGATTACCAGTTTTCTCACTGTGAATGCACTTCAAGACTGGTGGATTTAAACAACTGGCCACTTTGCTGTCAGTTTTCCTTATTTTTCCAAAAACATTTGAATAGTTGAATGAGTTAGTACAGTAGCCACATTTAATTGCGTTAGAAGTTTGTAAAAAGGGAAGACCTGTGTTGTTAAAACTGTTCATTCTTTGGAAGAGATATTGTTGAGTGCTTAATTGTGAAACAAAACTAAGAACAGTGGAAGATGTAGTATTAAAGATGTTTATTCCTTTGATATAAATGTACTGTGCTTAAACAAGCACTGAAATTTAGCCATGGTTAAAGGAAGAAGCTGGTGATAGGCTGGAAAGCTTTAGAAGTACCTTTGTTTGTCTTTATTGTGAATGTGACTTGTGGTTTTAAGTAAATATGACTGTGTAGTAATTAAGGTGTGCATTTGGTTGTTTAAAGTGCAGTGTGCTCATTTCTAGAATGCTGTGTATGTGTGTCAGTCTTGTCACATTGATGAAGAAGTAAAGCATTTAGGTAAACACTGGGATACATGTGGGACACCACCAACTTTTTTCAGATAGAAGCAGTATTCAAAGCATTGCATGAACTTACTCTAACTTGCAACAAAATCAAGCTGCTTTTTATCTCATCCAAGATACTTTCCAGCAAAGCATGCTAGAAGTGATAAAGACTTGTAAAGAATGTGTTGATGCTGTGATACAACAAATAGCCTTGCTGCTGGAGCGTTTATTGGGTGAATTTGAACAGATGTTTCTGGAGTCTGATCCCGTTTGTTAGAAGATAACTTAGGCTAGACATTTTCTCCAGAAAATGGCATCAACTGATGCTGTCGAAGTATTTCTCTTAATGTTCATTTGAGGAGTCAAAAGGAAAAATTGAACATCAGGTGATTGGGCCAACCTTCAGCCTCATTCCATACTAGAGAGCCCCAGAAATAATACCTGTATCTCTATCTTACCTGTCTTTGCCAGTGAGTACTAAATCCTGAAGACCTGTGCACCTGCTGAATTTGGGGTAAATATTAAGTAATTAGAACATAGCATTTTCATGTGTTGACATTTTCAGCAAGTAAGCCAATACATACCTAGATCCAATGTTGTATATTTTCATCTGATTCAACTATGGGTTGCCGGATTCCATCAAATCCAACCTTGGCACCGATTCTGAAGTTCTTCAGTTCCGGGGCTCTGACTCATCCCTTACTCGTAATTCCCTGAACTCCACCTCAGTACCTCATGTCTCATTTGCCTCCTGAAGTATTCAGATGTGTCATTGAGGGCTGCCAAGTTTTTCAGTATCCTTTTTGTAGTGTTTTTCTGGCAGATTTTGCCTTTTCCTGTTCCTCCTCCCCTTACCGAGGGAAAATTGTTTTCTGTCCAGCTACTTATACAGGTTCAGGTGACTGCTTTCTGATATAGCTGATGGCACAGAGAGGGCAGCAGGCACTGGCATTACTATTCCTCGTCATGCCTGGATGAGTCTATGGAAGTTTGCTGAAAGCTTTAAGACATCATCCTTTAATGCTCACTTCGATGGGTCCATCTTATTTGGACCCTAAGTGAAAGAAACACTAAGTATGAGTCAACAGGATAGCAAAACTCAGTCTCTGCATACCAGGCTACTTGCTACATTAGCTCCCAGTCTGATTCAGAACCTTTCAACTCTCCTCCCGGAACTGGTTCACAGGAAACAGAAGTGCAAGTAGAAGCAGCTGTTGCCCAGAGTCTGTCACAGAAGAGACAGACTTGGATGGAGTTGAAGACTCCACTAGATTCCCCTCTGAAGACATCACCTTTGGAAAGATCTTTGAACTGATAAAGCAGAGAGAGGGATGGTCCACTGATAACCCTTCTTCAGATGAAAACATGTTCCTGGAAGCCTTTGGTTACAGCTCATCTTCATCCTGAGTGGTACCACCTATTGACACACTCATTGATTTGATGGCTGAACAGGCATGGAAGGACCCTGATGTGGTGGAAACCATCCCTAAGAAACCCAACAGGATTCTAGCAGCACCAACAAGACCATATGCACTGGAGCAAAGGTCCACTGGTTGGCGCGATGGTAGTAGTGGCAGCCACAAAGAAGGAACTATCTGAAGAAAATTCCTTGGTCCATCCATATAAAAGAGAGTCTAGGGCTATGGATTGGTTTTGGAAACAGACGTACTCTAAGGCAACTTTTGCCATTGGAGCACTGAATTATTTAGCCCATGTCACCAGATTTCATAGAGACATGTCCATGGAGATTTCCAAGCTTCTCACCTGCGAATGTTCAGAACACAATGGACTCAAAGCTTTTGACCCTTCAGTCTACTTCCAGTGTAAGTGAGAATCCACTTCTCCACTCCCCAATGATCTTATTCTAAGAATCAGTTGGCTGGGAAAAAGATGTGGCTCCAAAAATCACAGAGCTCTTAACAAGACACTCTTGATGATAGACCTCTGCATGGCAGAGGAGGGGGTAACAGTAACAGACATCTATCTAGTGGCAGAGGTGGACTGCATAACCAAAGCTTTAGCGGTCCTTTTACCAGAAAGCCCTTTTGGCACCCCTGAAAGGTTTCCTGGATGCTGCAGTCTGGAGGAAGTCAAAGGGTGCTTATCTCTGCACCCACAAGCCTGACGAAACATAGCTACAGATTTTTGGGTGCTGAACATAATTTCCAGTGGCTACTCCATACCATATTCCTTTCCTTCTGTCAAGAAGAAGTTTCCTGAAGTCCCACCAAGTCAGTGGGAACTCGTAACAGCAGAAATTTCCAAGCTGCTAGAAAAAAAGAGCCATCCAGCTGGTCCCTGAAGACTAGTTAGAATCCAGAGTCTACTCAAGGTTCTTTTTAGTACCCAAGAAAGCGGGACCTCAGACTCCTTCTGGATCTGAGCAATTTCAATCAGTATGTCAGATAGACAAAATTCTAGATGGTTACACTTCAGTCCATTTTGCCTCTGCCGAAGAAGAACAATTGAATGTGATTCACAGATCTCAAAGAAGCTTACTACCATGTGAAGACAGAGAAGCAGTTGAGGAAATTTCTCAGTTTTCAGCTGGGAGCCAATCATTATCAATTCAGAGCCCTGACAGTTGGTCTCACCACAGCCCCTAGGATATTCATGAAGATAATGGCAGTGTTGACACCATGTCTTCACCAGCAAGGGATCCATGTTTTTTCTGTACTTTGACAATTAGCTCCTGACAGTGACTTCCAGCAACTGTTGTCGCACCTTCAGGGCCTTTTGCTCCAGCTGATGCAAGACCTAGGGATCATGGTCAATCTAACCAAAAGTCATCGTATACCCATCTTATGTGTTGGTTTAATGCATGTAAATGCTGACACCATATCTTACCCCATCGTCGTTATATGTCACAAGTCAGTCCCCAGGTTCTGAATCGGGAAAAAGATATGTGGCAGAGGAGAAAGGGTACTGAAAGGCTTGCTGTGGCCTAGACCCTTAAGTTAATGGGAAAAAATGCCTTTCTTAGAACTAAACTTTTATAAAACACTGACTTTGTTGGCCTTCATTAGCCCTTACAATCTAAACAAATTTTGAAAATTGTATTTAGTTCCCTAGAGAAACTCTTCAGAAGTGCCTGAAGTTTGTGAATAGTTTAACTTTGTATAATTCTGAAGGAGTAAATCAAGAAACACACATGTTATCTAATAATTCATTGTCTCTTGTTTTTTTTTTTTGAGACCCTATAAATCATAAGCCATACACAAAGTGTTAGTAGCATTTTACTTTACAGCATGCGACCATGAAAACATTCAACATAAATACCGAACAAAAAGTCTTTACAGAGGAACTGCATCCATGCACAACACTGATCTCTAAATATACCAACTTAGAGGTTACACAGCCACAGAATAAAATAAAAGTTTGTTGTAGTAACAATTTACCATTTTTCCATTATTCTGTCACCTGACCTTAGTCACTTTCATTACATAAATAAAAATACAGTAGGCTCACCAAACCAGGAGTCAATAAAACGTTTTTTTTTATAGTTGGCACATTTACAGAAAGTTTAAAACAAGAGTCATGTTTCAAAAAATGAGGCCCTTTGAATCATGACATAACTGAAGACCATTGCAGTTAAAGCTGTTCACTCCATGAAAGGAAAAGGTTCTGTGCTGAACTGTGTGAGAAAGCTGTGATAGGCCATAGCTGCTAAAGCTGTTTACTTCTTGGAAGGAATTAAAATTAATGTGCTTAACAGTGGGAGAGAGTTTAAAGAGGAGATTTCCTCTATTGTTAAAGCTGTTTAGTCCCTGGACATAATGTTCTGCCCTTATCAGTTAAGTGCTCTTTCTGCTTCTTTTGCATTAAATTATGTTTTTATTATAAGCGAGACAGCTTTAGTACCGTTTTATTTTGTTCAGTTTATGCTGTTTTGCTGACTTGGCTCTGTTTAAAATGATTTTGAGTTTTCCCTTTCATTTCTTATATAGTTAGCAGAGGAACTGTCTAACATGTGAAGAGTTAACTGAATAGTGCACCTTCAAGTAATTTCAAATGTCCTTCTGTATCACTGTTGCAGTATTCTTTACTGTAAGGATCTCCTGCCTAAGGCAGCCCGACGTTTGGCCAGTGTACTAAATCTTTATGATCTTGTATGTGCTGTAAATCCCACATACGCTCCCTGCACAGGATGTAGGGTATAAAAGTGACATATGGACACAGTTACCCAGAGCTTCTTTACTGCCAGTTCGAATGCCATTATCATTCGTCGGTCTGAATGCCTTGTTGCTGTGCTGAATACCTAGCTATCAAATAAGCATCCCATTGGGGTTGTTTTTTTTTCTTTCCCTTGGTCTTTTATTTTATTTTGCTTACCTAGAGTTCATGTCATCCAAGAAAGGAAAATGTCAGTGTAAGAGGCAGATTCCCCATAAGGATCATCACAAATTGTGTCTCTTTTCCTTGGGGGCTTCCTACGATATTACCTCTTGTAATATCTGTAAGGTGTTTCTCCCTAAGACACTCAGAAGTCATTTGTCTTCCCTGGCCATTTGTCTTGAAAAACAGTGACTTAACAGCCCAGGCTAACATGATGGGGTCCATTAGCCCCAAGATACTTCTGCTAGGTAAGAAGAAGGCCAAGAAGTCTCAGCCAGATTCTTTAGCTTTCCAGGATCCAGTGGATGCCCCTCTTGAAGCAGGTAATAACTCTGTAGGCTTTTTGGCTTCTACATCAGACTCATCTGCCACTATCCCATCAGAGGCCAGCATGGATCCGTCTTTTCACATGTCCTCTAAGGCTTTGCATGCATCTGCTCTAGACGTCAAGGGGAAATCATGGTTTATTATCATAGAGGGTCCTAGATATCGTATCTGTAGATATTGGTGAGGGAGGATTTTCCAGGTACTCTTACTGAATTTTGTAAAGGGTCGGAACCTTCAGTATTTGTTAGTGCTGACATCCCTTCCAAGAAAAGACAAAAGAAGCATGTTTTGGTCCATCCAAAAGATCCTCAAAGGGAATGGCAAGAGTTTACTCTGGTCTTGTTTTCTGCCTTGATGGCCTTGAAGCCTCGTCAAGGGGTTTCAGTGCCTCCTGCTGCTTGGACCTCTACCCCTTCTAAATGGCTTTGGGAACCGGATTCCTCAGTTGAGATTCAGAGTCTGATAAGGGGTCCATGTCCTATTCTTCACAGATGCTTTTGCCATTGACTTATGGTTTTGATGAGGAGGAGTTTATTAGCGCTGAGTCTCCTTTTGAGGAATTGCCCTTTGGGGACACACTTGCTAGGATGATGGAATACTTTAAGTGGGATTTTTCTCAAGTGTCTGATATTCAGAGGAGTTGTTATGAGTTGCTTCAGTTGGATACTCCTAAACCCTCTGCAGTTCCTCCTGTGTTGGCTGCCTTGTTAGATATTTTCATTGCTGCTTCCAAGTCTCCTGATTCTCAGCCTCATGCTACTAAGACACCTGATAGGTTCTGTAAGGTCCCTGAGGATTGTCAGTTTTTATTTGTGTCCTTCTGTTCATCCTGCTATGGTGTCAATCTCCTCTGACAAACCTACCAAGCTGTTGCCCTCTTCCAAACTTTTGCCTTCTGATGAGGATAGTAAGGCAATGGAGAGGCTTGGTAAGAAGGCTTACACTGTTTCTGCTTTGGCCTTTATGGCTATTACCAGTCCCACATTACCAAATATGCTCTGGCCTTGATTGCTCAGGCTTATCAGGTTATTTCTGACCTCCCTAATTCTGAAGGCAAAACTTCTGCCTTATCTATTTTAGGTTCTACTTCTCAAGTGGCTTGTCACTCTATCAAGTATAACTGTGATGCTGCCGATGCCTCTTCCAGGGCTGCGGCTTTTGGGTTTGTCAAGAGGCATTATTATTGGCTTCATTTCCAGTGTCTGCTTGAGGACATTAAGGTCAAGTTGTTGGATGGTCCTTTGGATAAAACCTTTTGGGACTGCTGTTGACCCATTTTAGTATCTTCAAGAGAAAGGCAAGCCCTTGCAGGACCTTAAATATATTTCTGTCTCTCTTATCCCTACATACTAGAAGAGTTATCCTTCTAGATCTGCTTGTGTCCGCACGCAGCCCTGCCAGGCCTCCAAGAGCAGGAAGGGTGGTAGGCGAGCCTCCTCTGCTAAGGCTTCTCAGACTTCTGTGGCCCAGAAGCCTCCTTTATCTGATAAGCGTGCTTCTGTTTGATAACCCCCCCCCACACACTCTTACATAAGGTTCCCTTGTCTTTTTGGCTTTCCTCTTTGTCTTCCAAATTGGCTTCTCATCACTTCAGATTCTTCAGTTCTTTCTATCATCCGTGAGACTTACGCCTTTTTATGAAAGTCTCTCCCTCCTTTTTCAGAGATTCCTCAACCTCCTCTAGAGCAACTTCTTCATTTTCCAGAGGTCCTAGGATCCGTGGTGAACTAAGGAATCTTTCAGCCTGTTCTCCATTCCCAAGTGGGAAGGAGTTTTGATTCCAGGATGTTCCTGATTCTTTGACAGGCGGGCACTTGAAGATCTATCCCGGACCTCTCTGCTCAGCACCTTTCTCAAGGCCCCCTCCTTTTGGATGCTTACTCTTCAAACCCTATTTCCTCTTTTACTATTCCAGGCTTTTCTTGTGTCTTTGGATCTGAAGGGTGCTTACCTCCATATCCCTGTTCACCCTCTTTTCAGGAGGTTTTTACATTTCTGTGTTTCTTCTTCTCATTTTCAGTTCTCTGCTTTACCCTTTGGCCTCTCTACTGCCCCAAGGGTATTCACAAAATGCCTAACTCCAGTAATTGCTTTCTACAGGTTCCAAGCCATTCAGCTTTTTCCTTTTATAGAGGGCCTGTTGCTTCAAGCACCTATTCCCAGTTGCCTGTTACAAGATATGGAGTTCACCATCTCGCTTCTTCAAAGTCTGAGGTTCACTGTCAACTTCCAAAAGTCCATTCTGACTCCTTGTCAGGATCATGTGTATCTGGGATGCAGGTTTCAGACAGTGCCAATATTGGCCTCTCTTCCACCACCAAAAGTTTTGTCATTGACAGGCTTTTTTCATTCGCTTCTTCCTCTTACTGCCATTCCAGCCAGAGAGTTTCTTCAAACCCTGGGATTCGTAGCCTGTTTTATTCCTAGGCTCCCTTTTGCTAGACTGCATATGCAGAAGCTTCAGTGGTACCTCAAGTCAGTTTGGCTGCAGCATTGCCATCTTCTGGATTTCAGTCTACCTCTCCTACCTTGTCTGAAAAAGGAATTTGAGTGGTGGGTTCAATGGTTTGCTCTCAGCTCAGCCCTTTCAGCCTCCAGTCCCTTCTCAAGAACTGTTCACCAATGCTTCAGACGTGTGGTGGGTTGGCTTCATGTGGTCACCTGAAAGTTCAGGGTCTTTGGCTCCCCATCAGAAGTTAGGCCATATCAACATCAAAGAGATGAGAACTCTGATTCTGTCCTTTCAAGCTTTTTACCCCATGTTCTTTCCAGGCCTCTTCAAGGTGTAAACAGACAGCACCACAGTGATGTGGTATGTCAACAAGAAGGGAGGCACAAAATCTTACCTCCTCTGCAGGATGACTGTTGAAGCATGGCAGGAGGATGCCATTTATCAATTAACTCTTCAGGCAGTATACATTGCTTCAGAGCACAGTCTGCGGGCAGACTCTGTGAGCAGGTCCAAAACAACATGCCCACGAATGGATGTCTTACAGAGATGTGTTTCTGGACATTATCCGTTGGTAGGGTATTCCTCGGGTAGATCTTTTTGCCTCCCCACTGAACAGGCAGTTCCCTCTTTTCTGTTCCAGAGTGCCATGCCATCTGGTGTGGAAGATGGACACCCTTTCTTGTCCTTGGAAGGGAATGTATCTTTATACTTTCCCTCCTCTTCCTGTACTTCCAAGAGTCCTGCAGAAGATTCAGCTGGAATCTCCAAAAATCTTGCTAGTGACTCCCTTTTGGCCAACACGGCACTGGTTCCCCATCTTAATTCACCTGGCCAGGAGCAATCACCACAAGTTACCTCACTGGTTGGACCTCCGCATGCAGGACATTCATCTCATTCATCTTCACTTGTCCACTCTTCAACTGAGACTGTGGGTAATAATGTTTTAATCCCTTTCAGGCACCTCTTTTCTAAGGACATGCTTAGGGTTTTACAGGAGGCAAGGTAACCTTCAACCAGAAAGTCTTATATGTCCAAATGGAAAAGACTTTCTGTCTGGTGCCATGCTCTTAACCATGACCCATTTTCAGTGAGGATCCCTTTGATCCTCTCCTATTTGTGTTAGTTGCTCCAGTCTGGCGTGGCCTGTTCTTCTGTGAAGGCCCATTTGTCAGCCATTTCTGCTCGTATCCCCTTGAATCCTCCCTTGGCATTTTGTTTTGAGGTCAGACAATTTATTAAATGTGTCCTGCATCTTAAGCTTCCAAGGAAACCTACTCCTCCTCCTTATTTTGGAAAAATTGACTCAGGCTCATTTTGAGCCTACAGATTCTGTTTCTTTGTAACATTGTACCTGGAAGACTGTCTTGTTGCTGACTCCTACTTCTTCTCAGAGGGTTTCTGAGCTTCAGGCTCTTATGGCCAGTACTCCTTGTTTGGTTTTGCACAGGAACAGGGTGTCCCTTTGTACTAATCCTACTTTTATACCCAATGTAGTAAATGAGTTGTCCCAGCATCAGTCAGTGTAACTCCCTTCCTTTTTCCCTTCTCCTCAGTCTGCTTTTGAGATGGTCTTGCATACCTTGGATTTGTACAGACAGCTCAGGTACTATCTGGATAAAACCAAGGCCATTCATAAGTCTGATAATTTGCTTTGTTTCTTTTCATCCCAGGACATTGGGTTTGGCTGTTTCTAAGCAAACCATCTCCTCTTGCATATTTAAGGCCATTTCTTTATGTTATTCTTTTCATGGCAAATCTTTGCGTACTTCTGTTAAAGCTCATTCCACTATGGCTGTTGCCTCTTCTGGTGCTTTCTTCAAGGGGTTAGACACTGGTTCCATTTCTGAAGCTGCTACTTGGTCTTCAGCACATACCTTTGCTAAGCATTATAAGTTGGATATAGTTTTCCAGGGTTAGAGCATGTTTTGCCAGATCCATTTTGCATGGGTTTGTTGAGGGCTTTTCTCAGACTTCCACCTTCCATTTTATTTCTTTAGCTTTTTTACTCCCTCTGTAGTAAAGAATACTGCAACAGTGATGTAGAATGGCATAGTGGAGTTGTGTAAAATCTTACCATAACAGTAGATGTCATTCTTTTCACAGTTGCAGTATTTGCTCCGTCCCTTCAACCCCCCCTCTTGCTTGTTCTGGTTTTTGTTTTGAATTTCATGTTGGCTGTGGGTCTCCCCTTTTTCTTCTGCATTTTGTCCTTCGGAATGCATGGACTCCTTTGTCCTATGGAGACTGTTCTGTACTAGCACAATCCATTTCTGGGTAACTGTGTCTGCAAATAACTTTTATGCCCTACATCCTGTGCGGGGAGCATGTGTGTGACATACGGCACATACAAGATCATAAGGCTTTGGTATACTGGCCAAACATTGGGCTGTCCTAGGTGGGAGATCCCTATAGTAACGAATACTGCAACAGTGAAGAGAAGGACATCTACTGTTGTGGTACGATTTTACACAACTGTACTTTATCTCATGTGGCTGAAGAAAGCAAGAAGTCAACAATTAATATAAGTATAGTATTAAAGAAAGCAAGTCTTTGTTAGCATTTAAAATGTTAATGTTTGCTGTGTTCTACTGTGACTACCTACATGTGAGCAAGTCATTTTTTAACCTAGCAATTCTCCCAGGTTGTCACTGCAGGGAAGCACCTATGCGTAGTAGGTTTCATCTGTTAACAAATTATGAAAAGACTTTTACATTATACAGAACAAATGTTCTCGGCCTGAAAGTGCTGGAACACTTGGGGAGTCAGAAATGGTGATTTTAAGCTTGTGACTTGACCTCGTTGTGTTTTAATGTAATTTTAACATTGGTTATATTTTAATAAGAGAGCAATTTGTTATTTCTTTATTCTGCCTATAGAAGGTTGAGTTTTGGAGAGGAGAGCTGCATCGCCCTTCCCCCCAAAATTTTAACAATGAATTTGAAAATGTGCATTATGCACAATGAGTTTTGTAATGATACATTTATATAAGAAAATGCTTTTATCTAAATGTGCCTATTTTGTATAGCTTGCAGTCTTAGAGATATCTTTCATAAACTGAAAAAAATGTAGAGTTCCTGATCCATTTTAAATTTTGGGTTGACCAGCTATTTGGAGATACTGTTTGCTCATCAAAACAAATAGAATAAGCATTTGTGACTTTTCATGAGGTCCTGGACCGTTCTTTAACATGGTAGCATTGCATTATAATGGCTTCAGACCGTAGTCTTCTGATATAGAAATGGGTACTGTTTTGGCTTTTGCTTTTTAACAAGCTTTCTTGCTAAGAAAGATATAAAATCTTTAAGTACATCAAATGCCTTGCTTTTTTATGTTGACATAAAAACATCAAGCAGTTGTTTCCATTAGATGACAGTATTAGCGTAGTCCTTGTTTTTTGATAGGGTTTTGTTTTCATCCTGCATTATATTCAAAACTTGTTTTTATTTTATTTCGGTAAGTGTTTTGAAAAGGTTTGTATGTTAAACTGTTCAGCCATCCATTAAATCACTCAATTTTTTTAGTCATAAATTATATTTGGCTTTTTTTTCTTAGACTGTGGATGTCCCCCGGTACTGTTTTCTTCCAGGTCTCCCTGTAGCAGTTCAAGATTGTAAAAGGGAATTGTTTCTTTATCATCTCTTCTCCTGATTCTGTCTTCAGTTTCATCATAAAGCATTAAGAAAAGTAATATTGTCAGTAACACCTAGTTCGTACCTGCCGTAAGAAATAGCATAAGCCGAATAATGTTTTAGGACTCTGGTAGTGCCTCCAAACATTCTTTTGGTCCTGAAGCTCATGATTGTATTTATGAAGTAAAGAAACTGAATAGGTTAAAGGAAAAAAATATTTTATGATCTAACATTGAGAGTCTTCTTCAATTGGGTATTATTTCAGTAATTAAAATTATATTTTTCCCCATTTTGGATGTTCACACAACAGACCAGTCTAAGTTATGATGCAGCTCACTGCGTAGACAAGCATGTTCCTCCCTGGCTTCCCTAAAGATGATCAAGGTGAAATTGCTCAAGCATCAGTAGACTGAAGGAAAAAAATGCCAAGGAACATAACCTCAGTCTTTGTTTTCTTTAGAAAGTCATTGCTGGTGTGACTTTTAAGTATGCCCCAGCAGCAATTCACGTCTTTTGGGAGATTTCTCCCTTCTTGGCGTTTGTGCGACTGTGGAGTTGGTATATATAAATTTGATGGCTGTGAGGGGGAGTGCTCTTGTTCATCTACAAAAAAAAAAAAACACTTCAGTTAAGTTTTTCACCCTTCTGTGTTTTGAGCATTATTTTTCACCATTCTGATCCTGGGGATTGTGGAAATCAGTGTTTAGTAGAACATTCTTCCCTAGAGTCTGCTATTTCTTGCCTCACTCACAGTTAGATCTCTAATTGATATCAGTAAAGTCCTATGTTTTTAAGCACAGTAATAAGGGTCCATAAGATTACCAGCCAGAACCTGCAGTGACATTGCCTGCACTGCCTTAAGGAATAGCACAATGCTGATAAGCACTACAAGTGACAGAGGACAAACCTGGTACTTGATATCAGAGGCAAGAAAAGTTGCTAGCTGACTTTGCAAGGATTGTGGTGCATAGGAACTCTTCACATGAACACCAGTAAGAGTGCCCTTCTCAGAGTTCCAGGCATATGTTAGAACATCACCTCAAGGGAAAACACTTGAAGTCTAGTTTCAGGGCTGAAATGCCTCAAGGGTAAGTATGGTGCTCAGCTGACCATGGATTCCTTCTGACAATAAGTTCACCCTTGGCTAGTAAGATTTAAAATCTGAAAGGGTTGTTTGCATTTGTCAAAGATCTTGCGGTTGGGGAATGCATGCTCCCATCTCTCACTTTGGAGGGTGCAGCCAAGTTTGTCGTGATATCCTTTTTTTTTACTACCAGCTGTAGACTATTGCTAGGCCTTCTGGTACTGGGTACCTGTTTCCTGAATCACTGATTTTAGGTCTGCCTACAAGAATCATGCATTTCAGTAAGACGCAGTTGAGAAGCTTCTGTTTGGTTCACCTGGTCTAAGTGTTAAAACTCTCACCAGGCCTGATGGAAACCTCTACCAACACTGCACTGCATTGCACTGTCTTTAACTCATGTGCTGCATTGTGGTTTATGATTTCCCCCAGTGCCAATGTGTCATATCCTCTCACTTGCATAAGCTTATGCTTGCTACCTGCATAAACTTGGCTTCCAGGTGGCAGGGATCATTATACTTCTTCAGCTCAAGGATCCTCTGAGGAATCTGATGCCACTGTATCTGAGCTGGACAGAGGTAATAAGTTCTTTTCCATACCTGCATCTCATCTTAATGACCTCTTCTTTCAAGATGTCCTCAAACCAATGAGAAACCTAGACTGGATTCTGGTCCTTCCTTTCTGAAGTGTCTGGTACAGTTTCTGGGGAAGAAGCCTTGAGAATTGTGAGTCATCCCATGTAAGTGTCAGTTATTAGGGAACCCAGAAGAGCAGCCTAGGGGTGCAATGATTTTGTCCTTTGTGCAACAGAAATGGCTACTGCACTTTCTTCTGTCTATTTGAGCATAACATGTAATGAAGCATGCCATTGCTGGCTCATGTGTGATCGGTTTGGTACATCATTACTCCCAGTACCCACTGAATTTTGTCACCTTGCCACCAGGCAAGATGTCCAGTGCTTTTGGATAGGTGTGGCACAAGAGTTTACTGCACTGCCACTGTGGTGCTTAGGGAAATAATCTGATCCTATTAATTCAATCCATCCAATCCAACTTTGGGCCCTTGAGCCTCTTGTCGTTTCTGCCCCAGCAGCATTAGTGCTGTAACCTCGAGCCCCTTTAAGATCTTTCTTCCCGTGATGCACTACAGTCTAGGATTACCTCAGATCAAGTTTGACACCCCAATAATAACTATGTAGAATAATATAACACAGCTATATAGATTAAAAAATGCAACAACCTGTGTAAAAGGCAGAAGGCCTAGCATTCTTTAGGACCTGAAAGAGCAATAGATACCAGGAAGGGTGAAGGAAGGAAGGGTGCGGGTTGTCATATCTGATGAACATTAATGAAAAGATCTAGTATTATGTTAAGTACATAACTTTCTTATCCTTTTCATTCAGTCTATCCTATATGACATTTGGATCAGAATCCCAAACTACTTGAACTCCAGGGTGGAATCATGACAGGAGACCCTTGAAGATGAAGGTGCCAAGGATGCTGTAGGCCTGAAATGGAATCCAGTTTGTAGTGTTTAATGAATATGTGCATGGAGGACCAAGTGGCAGCTGTACGGATTTCATCTGTTGATAAACATCTGAAGAAAGCAGACAAAGTTGCCACTGCTCTAGAGGAATGACCCTTGGACCTACCCGGTAAATTGCTGGTTGAGCAAGACATAGACATAAGAAATGTAGTCCAAAAGCCGTCTGGAAATTGTAACTTTGGAAACTTTTGCACCTACTTTTTTGTTGCAAAAGAAACAAGAAGTTGAGAGTTCTTCCTAAATGTTCTTATCCTATCAAGATAGAATCATAATTGCTTATGCACATCCAAGGTATGAAAAATGTGCTGTCCTTTGTTAGAATGACTAGGAGAAAATACTGATAGGTCATTTCAGAAGCAACTTTAGGAAGAAAGGATGGGTTTGCACAGAGGGGCAGTCTGTTCTTATGGAAAACCATGTAGGGTGCAGAAAAGGAAAGTGCCTGAAGCTCAGAAATACTTCTAACAGAAGCAATGGATACTAAAAACATTGTTTTCCATGAATGGCAGTTTTGTCAGTGTTTCCAAAATGAAGTTCCTATTCCATGGGGGAATAGGTTCTCTGACTTGAGGACTTAGTAGGAAATTTCCTTTAAGAATGGCTTTACACAGCTTATGTAAGGCTAGCAAACAGTCTTGGTGCTCCACATGAATACTAGAAAGCAGCACTTTAATTGATGGAAAAAAATAGAGCCTGAATTAAGAATTTGCACTAGGAACCGGAGGGCATCAGAAATATAATCAGAAAAGGGGTCAATGTTTTGACAGGAGGCCCAGATAAAAATGTTTCCATTCTTCATGATAATGTCTACAGGTTATATTTCTGAGACACAGTTAGACTAGTAATCACCTCAGAAGAGAGGGATGTGTTTTTGGACATAATTTAAATTGGAGAAACCAACTGGTCAGTTTTAGGTTGGGGAGATACAGATGAGACTTTCCGGAGGTATATGAAAGGAGATCCTCCTCTGGATCTAATATCCAGGGTGTTCCTGAGGTGATGTTTGAGAAGGAAGAGGAACCAAATTTGTCTGGGCCTGAAGGGGGCTATGAGAATGATGGAAGCCTTGCACTTGATCATTTTCTGTGAAAGCCTGTGGATCAGTGGTAAGGTTTGGAAGGCAAATAGAAGACCAAAAATCCATTGCTCAGATAGAAAAATCCCTCAATGACTGCCCCTGTGGTGGCATCATTGCAGAATACTTGCTGCATTTAGTGTTATCCTGGGAAGCAAAAAGGTTGCAGTAGCGGAAGGCCCAATGACTGAAGACCTGTTTCAGTACTGCTGGATTGAAGGACCACTACTGAGCATCAGAATACATCTGATGAGCCTGTTTGCAAGGCAAATGAGAGCTTCATTGCCAAACCCTCACTGCTTCACTCCCAGAGGAAGGCAGTCCTGAAGTTCCTGCATCACTAGGAGAACTACCCACATCTCTATGTCATTTATGTAAACATTGGCCTCATTCAGTGTCCATAAATCTTGGACTAAACTCTTTCTGTAATGCCCTAGCCTACCCTAGCAAGGAGGTGTCTGTGGTCACAATCACTTCCAGAAGTTGAGAGGCAAAAAGTCTGCTGGAGAGGACCAAAGGGAAGTTTATCCACCATTGCAGATATTATGTACAGGTATTGCTTATTAGAAGCATCTTGGAAAGAGGACATTGTTGCTGAGATCATTGCAGAATTTTCACGTGGTAGCATGCGAACTGAACCATTAATATTGATGATAACATTAGCCCCAGAACCATATGGACCAAAGTGGCAGACTGGGATGTAGCCTGTAGAAACGTTTGAACTGTGCCAGCATCAAAGTCTGAGTCCGGTCTAACATGGGAGAAACTATCGATTTAGTGATGTCTAATTGGCAGCCTATGAAAAGAATGCTCTGAGCCAGCTTTAGAGTTAATTTCTGGTAGTTTATGGAAATTCTGCTGGACAGACACCGCTTGAGAGTATAGTCTCTAGCCTGTATGAGGAACTACATCTAGTCAGTCATCCAGGTACAGGAAAACTCTGAATCTTTGGAGATGTAGGTTAGCTGATACGATGGCCATGCACTTGGTGAGCGCCTTGAGGGCGGGGCTGTGAATTGGTAATGGCTGGCTCCCAAATAGAAGCAAATGAACATCTGGGATGCTTTCACTATCTTGATGTGTAGGTAAGTGTCCTGGAAGTCTGTTGAGCGCATCCAGTTATTTGCTCTGTGGCAGGGCAGAATTCATTGCAACATGACCATCTTGAACTGGGTCTTTTTGACATACTTGTTTAGGTGGCTGAGGTTCAGTATAAGCCTTTTGTCCTCTTTTGTTTTCAAAATAAAAAACAATTTTGAATAAAAGCCTGATCCTTCCTGATCTGGTGGGACCTCCTGGAAGGCTCTTTTGTGGAGCAATGAGCTGATATCTTTCTATGATGCCTCTACCTGATTGTGTGGAACATCCATCAATGGCTGCTTTGATTTTGAGGTGTTAGGAAAAAGGGTATAGAATAGTCTCTGGGTATAATTCCTTTGACCCATTTGTCCTGTGTGATGGTCTCACATGCCATAGGGTAAAGGGGTAAACTACCCCCAACTGATCCAGAGGGGAGCAGCTGAACAGATCTTCAGGGACATTGGGGATTACCTGTCAGAAAGGGGCTCACAATATCCTTAGTTATGTGGACCCCCTTTGCCTCTGGGCCTACATCCATTAAATGGACCACCATTGCCATGGCTGACCTTGTCAGAAGATGTATCAAATGGCTGATGCTTGGTATTCCTGAAACAAAGTGATCTTAAGAATAGAATCTACCATAGGAGGCTTTGCCCAGTGTTGTCTGTCCTTGGGAGGCCTGAGAATCTTGTCAGGTTTCCATGGTACTGCTTCTCACATGTCTGGCTCCTGCCATGACTTTCTTACAGCCAAATTGATTGACTTATTTACTGGAGGAGCCACCCAAGAAGTATATGGGGTTGGAGCCATAGGCCTCAAATACAACCAGCTTATCTTGAGGGGTGGGTCAGTGGGCCAAGATCTCCTCTACTGCAGAAGTGCTAAGATTTCACCAAAGCAGCATATTTAAGAAGGAGTTGTGGGGAACCCTCTTTGCCATCTAAGTTAGTATCTGAGCTAACAGACTTCGATGGGGAATCTGTGTGTCTCCTCTTGCACATTTTTTTCTTGGTAAGTCAAGACAGGTATGTCCTGACTCCTTAGAGGACTCTTTCTGCTGTGATGCAGCTGTTTTGAGGCCTGTAGCATGACTATGACCCAAGGATAACTGATGTGGAAGAGGCGAGGAGGATTGGGAGTCACTGGATTGAGCTGAACCTAATAAGGTTTGTGTCTCCTCTCAAGGGAGAGGTAGTCATCCTCTACATAACCCAAAAATCCATTCCACCCTGTGATGGATTTGAGCATGCTGCCTCACTAATCAGGTCCATTTCCCTTGGAAGGGAAATTATTTTAACATAAGATGGCACTCCTGAAGTGAGGACTGTGGATGATGTCAAGGAGGGAATCAGAACCGTATAGTTAATATACATTTCTAATAAAGTAGTATGTTTACTTTAGGTTTTATCAGTTTATATGGGTTGCAGTACTGTTTAGCTGCATGAAATTGTTTATTAAAAGTTTAGAACTGAATTTGTTTGGGGAAAACTGAAATGCAACAGAGTTAAAAAAATAGAGATTACAGAGATAGCCATTGAGAGTAAAAACAGTTAAATGACAAAGGAAAACAGTTTGCACTGCAAGCATTTTTAGAATTTAAAGGTTTTTAAAGCGTTATTCCATTATCATTAAACATGCATTCACTGGAACACAGACAGGTATGATGTAATACCTTTTATTGGACCAACACAGGTTTTCCAATTACTCAGGCTTTGTTGCAAAACCTGTGTTGGTCCAACAAAAGGTACTACATGACGTCTAGTTCAGTGTCTTTGTGTTTTCTTCTGGTGGACCAACATGACATTTCTTAATTTTTTTTTCCCATTATCACTAAAGCATTTACAAGCAACTTCCTTAAAGAGGTGCTCAGAAAGGGACTTCTTAAGCTTGATAAGAGTATCCTGATGTATTGTTTCAGGTGGTAGATTGTTGCAGAGAACTGGACCTGTTTGCAAGAAGAGTCATTCACCAATAATATTTTTAAATTGGAGAGGGTTCAGTGTTACTAAGTTCTCTTGGGAATTCCATAATGAGTATGACTGTTCCCTGTGAGTTTCTTTTCAAGGGGGAGCAGTAACTACCTTTAGTCAGTATTTAAGTAGACTACTTTCTCCTGATGCTGATGTATTTATTCCACTGGACTTGCTGTCAGGTTTCATGAGGTGATTGATGTCAGGAAATTGTCTTGCGTGACAGTCTTGTGCCTTCTAGTGAAAAGGTTCTCAGTTTGGTTGGAGTGGCATCTGGTATTACCCTAGGTGGTTATTCATTAAGTCATTCTGACCTGCTTTAGTAGTCGTTTTTAAGTTCTGAATATCACTTATTCTGCAAGCTATTTCTGAGCATCATAACCTTGTGGCTGGCATAACTGTGGCTTAGCACTTGCTGGTCCCTAATGGTATACTGCTTCATTTACCCTCATTAAGAAAGCTTGTCCCCAAACAGGGACTTGAACGTCATGGTAGACATTCTTATCTGCCTAAGGATTGTACCTGTTAGCTTAGCAGTGTTCAAGTTCTTTTCTTGGAAGATTCTGATCTTCAGGGAGTGTCAGCATCACAGTAAATCATAATATTTAAATTTACCCTGACTCTGTATCTCATTTTCCCTGCAATATTATCCAAGTCATGGTTATTTTCTGTGTGCAAAGAATTAAGTTGGGTGTTGCCTTATCCAGGATACTAACATCGGTAGTGTGGGCTGCCATACATGTCCTGTTATCTTTGGTTCTCACCATTCAGAGTGCTTCTGGTCCCTCAGTCATATCACAGAAATTTCAGCTGCACAGTAGTTCATTCTGTATTGTCATAGCTTTGCCATTTATTAACTGTAGCCAATGACATCTTCAAAACAATCATCAAAAGACAAAGGTTTGACTTCCAAATGTATAAATATGTGTGTTCATAATAGGCAAATAGCACCAATAGACTACTAAATATAGTGCTTGTTCTTTTTTGGCCCAGACAACAACATTGTGGGTAGTGAAACTTATGATAATTTTAAACAGGCTATTAAATTAAAACATCTAAAAGCATTTAAGCTATATGCAAAGCTTAATACAACTGAAAACTTTAGAGAGGAAGCCCAAGAAAATGTGTTTCTTCACATTTGCTAAGATGGAGAAGACAATTCACAGAAGGAAGGAATACGTAACCATAGAGTTAGGTGATCACCAATCATTTGCACGTCATCTGTCTCATCTCCCAAAATCAGGAACTTGAAGCCAGTCACAAAAGTACCAGTGGAGCCTCCAGTGACTTTGGTGCTGAAAAAGTGTATAATAAAGCAGGTTTCTACCTCTGACATACCAAGGATAGCACTGAAGTTGAAAGATGTAGGCAATCCATACTGTCCCACTAATGAGGATCCTGCTAGTATAATAGCAATGAAAGGCAGGTCCCCATTATATCATCTAAAGAATAGTTAATCAAACTGCATTTTGTCAAACATACCATTTGTCGAATTGTTCTTACTGAGATCGCATTACGGTAGAGATTGTGAAATATGCCCTTTCCCCACTGTAGTGCGATCTCAGAGTTGGTATATATAATTAGTGGGGTGCTACCCCCCCACATGATGGGGGTTTGATGAATGGCATTTCCGATGAAATGATATTTGTTGAAGTGATAGTTCAATGATTTAATATAGACCCATGAACGGTTACAGCCACAGATTATCATGCTATCTATCCTGAGCAGTGTTTGCCTGCTTTCATTTTTAAAATATTTTTGAAAGAGATGTTCTTGGCAGCTTCAGATAAGGAACAAAGAGCTGTGGGTGCAATCTTTGATGGCCAACACATGTCTTAAGCTATACTTGCTGAAAGAGAACCTTCATCATTGCCAATGAAAATTAAAGGAATAAAGTAGGAAAGGAAGAGGATCTCTTTTCCTTTATCTTCTGAGGTTGCATTAATTTTTTTTATTCAGATCTAGTGTACTCCCCTCAATACATACATTCTGGCTGTAAAGGTACTTCATCTGAGTGATACATTTTCTACTCAAGGATGCATCTTTAACTGAAACTGGGAATAGTATGGGGAAGTTGTTTAACTGTCCTATTGATGAGCTTTGACTTCACTAAAACAATGCTGCCTAGAAATGCTCAAATCATCAGAATAAGCGGTAGCAGTCCATTTATGTTTCCTTTTTTTGAGAATGTATCGAAACATAGCAATTTGCACCCACACACACAGTCCCCAAATCCAAGCCTGAAGATTTATTTATTTATTGCTGATGACTGGGTAGTTGAACCGATATGCTGTTCATTCAAGACCCAGGCGTGTAGAGCATTATTGCAGTCAGAAACATGGAATGCAGTTTTCAACAAATTAGTTAAATTAGATGTATATACAAATAAGAATGTATTAGTACAATAAATTTCTTGTGTAAACATTCAAAAGAAAGAGCAGACTTTTAATTAAACTTAAAAGTTGACCTGTCTAATTCAGTCCTGCCTTCAACTTCTTGGGATAACACATTTTTATTAGCACGCTACTCTTGAAAGGGAGGTATGGCTGCTGTTTAGGTTTGCCAAAAAAGGTGTATGTCTCCAGCATACTAGCAAATGGAGCTATGCCATTTACTTAACCCACATGATATCTTATCAGTGTATAGTATTGGGGCAGGTTCAAGACACTACAGAAAATTCCAATTTGTAAAGAAAATGTAAGTTACATTATCTGACAAAAACTGTAGATACTCCAAAAAACAGCTTGAACTCCAAAAAAACTCTTTTACAGCTCCTAAACACAGTAAATAACCGTGAACGAATGTAAAAGTTGTTGATTAATTTTATGCATAAATCAACAACTTTTGCATTCGTTCACGGTTATTTACTGTGTTTGGGAGCTGTAAGCGAGTTTTTTTGGAGTTCAAGCTGTTTTTTGGAGTTGGTAACCTGAGTTGTTTTTAAAAACTGTAGATAGATTAGGTGTCTGTACACTGAAATTTTCCTTTGATTCTGTGAAGCTGTGTCTAGAACTGCAGTGACAGGTCTAGCCATTAGAAGGCATGCCTGCATTAAGTCTGAGAAATTACCAGAAGATTTAAAGGCTCAAGTACTAGCTACTCTCCTTACAGTAAATCTATGTTTTGGCCATCAAAACTGATAATTTGTTGAAAACATTACAAGAAAATGTAAAATTGCTGAATCCTACCAACCTGCAATGTGTTATTTATAAAGGATCCATCCTGGTTCTGAAAGACAGTTTTGCAAGAAAACAATACCTGTCCAGGACCCTTGACTCCATTAGTACAACAGAGTAGCTCAAATAATTGTTAAATAGTTAGCGGTCTACATCTCTTTTTTATACCTTTATTAACACATTGGCATGATGGAGAGTACATCTCTACTTAATTGCACTATGTATCAGGAAGTACTGTGCTCATGTATAGTTACAGCAAGGATACCATAAGTATATATTAGGTCTAAAAGCAACTGTCTTTTTTTGAAAATAAAATATGATTGTCTAATGCTTAAGTTTGTCTCTCATGTCTGAATTATGAGCAGCTGGATGAATGCAGTCTTGTTTCACCAGTATGACCTTGTGATAAGATGTTTTTAAGAGCCTTATATCTTAATATATCTTAATATCTTTATACCTAACGATTTGGTAACATGCCTCTCATGTCTGAATTATGAGCAGCTGGATGAATGCAGTCTTGTTTCACCAGTATGACCTTGTGATAAGATGTTTTTAAGAGCCTTATATCTTAATATCTTTATACCTAACGATTTGGTAACCATGCCTTCTATAACCATGGATGTTTAGAGACTTCTCATAGCCAGAGCAGTGTTGTTATCGGTAATTTGGTTTTATACTTTGAAAAATAAGTGTATCTTATATGTGGCTGACATAATTCCAAAGAACATTCAACTAACTACATCCCTTGTGTATATTTCTATATATTTTGTAGAACCAGTTCTTTACTGCATGACTCTCATTATAGGGTCATATGAGTTACAAGACAATTGAGCCATAAGCCCATTTCCATCTTGCCAGTATTCACCCTTAAGTCTTGCCTCTCTTTTCAAGGAGGGCCAGGCCAGTCAAATAGGGCTGAATTTAAGAAAAACCATTCAGTTGCCCAGCTCCTTTTAAAAGAAAGTCTGTCACACTGCTTAACTTGAAGAGGACGTTTGTTCCAGAGAATAGGTAGACATTGCATGACAAATCTATCCCTCCTCCTTGTCTTATTTATTTGTTGGAGTAGATTTTGATCTCTGGCCCTAATGGTAGCTGGATTGTTTAATTTATGGAGGTATATGAGTTCTTGCACAATGTATTCGTATTAGGAAGGCACAGATAACCCCTAAGACATCTACATGAAACTAAGTATAGCGATAAAGCCCCCAGTCTTTCTTGGCAGTTTAGTTTTTTTTTTAACACATGATTGTTTTAGTTACATGCCTCTGACATTTTTCCAGTTGCTTAATATGCTTAGTAAGGTACATCCCAAAAGTGGCGATAAACTCGGTAGTTGGTCTAATCAGTAAAGAGTACAAGGAGGTGAGGACTTCTTTTGATCTGGAAGAAATGTCTTTTGCTATGAGTTGTGCAAGATAAAAGGATTTTCTAACCACCATTACAACATAATGGTCAAATGTGAAGAAGTTATCCACCCAAGTATTTAGGTCTGTCACTACCTTTACATTTTGAAGTGGTGTGTTATCTGTGCTGTGTGATAGAGCTAGGGAATGCTTACCAAATGCTACAGTGTTGCACTTTTTGGCATTAAGTTCAAGCCCATCTTTTTGTACATCAGCTATTAACACGTTTAAGCTGCTGTTATGCATGTTTCTGTGTCATAGGGAAATTTGAAAACGACTCCCAGCGTACAATTATCCGTGAACCTTATTAAGCAGAGATACCCATTTGATAAATGGAGATCTCAGAAGCAAGATACCAGCAGAGAGTTCCCTGAGGAACTCCACTTGTCACCTTCATGCTCTCAGTGGATGCAATACCTCATGTGCTTCACAGGTAGGAGTGGGGCTGTTTGGAAGGAATGCTCCTTGTGGAAGTGATAGGATGGCCTCTGCAGTCAGCCCCTTGCACAGCCCCATCCCCTTCTTGCGCCTTGCTGAGTGTGTGCAGAGATATAGCAAAAAAAAATTAATCACCCTCATAGCCGCCTAAATGACGGCCCCTACCTGCCCACTTTTGCCATAGTGATGGGTGATGAATGGGTCCACTGGTCATTAGGGAAAAGTTGATTGGCAGCCAGTGGAGGCAAAAAAAAAATACTGTGACGTATAAACTCTTCAGGACCCCTTACCAAATAATATGCAGCAAGTGTTAACAGTGGCGTTTAAGCTTCTGAACTTTCATTTATTCATATGATGTGTAAAAGCTACATAGCTGTACATCTGGCTGCAAAGCAACAGTGTGAGGAGAGTGTGAGGCAGTTCTACTTGATATACTCACTCCATTTTACAGTACAACATTAGCAAGCTTTTCGTTGCTCAAATGAATGAGGGACAGCAACATCACTTTTGAAGGATTTTACCAACTTAGTATGAACAGCACTTCAAAAGAGTGAGGCACAAATATGCTTATATAAACTTTCCAAGAAGTAATGATTTTAAACAAAAAAAGTATTTTAAACATTTTGTGAACAAATAATGTGAAACTTTATTACCAGGAAGCTACATAAATGTTCACCTGTCAGCAAAACAACACTGTTAGGTGAGCAATTGCACCTGAAACAGAATACATTCCCTTCTGGTTTTCATTACCACAATAACAAGCTTCATTTGCACAACAAATGTAAGACTAAGATGTAAGGAGAGCAGTGAGCCTAATACATATTATATTGCCTTGTGGTTTTTAGTACCACATTAACAAGCTTTTGGTTGCACAACAAATGTAAGACAGCTAAATATTTTTTTGGACATTACTAACTGACTTATTCTGGAAAGTACCCTAATACAGTGAGGCACAAATACACTTCTGTAGATAAACCTTCCAAAGAGCAACACTTTAAAGTAGTACAGATGCCTTCAAACATCTACTCCCAGTGGAATATCTACAGAACATACCAATAGATGGACATCTGGCTCCAAATTCTCCTCATTTTCATGTTTTAATGACACTCCAAAAAAGTCTCTAAATTCAGTTATGGTAGAAGTAAAATCCAAATTAAAATAAGGTCATAGTTGTGACTTTAATATAGATATTAATTTACCTGCCACCACTGCAGTATACTACAACTTTTTACTTACTTTGCCACAGTAAGATAACAGTGGCTATGTAGTGGGAGAAAGCATACAGCTTTTTCCATAATACTTAATGCAGTTAGTTTACTCCAAAAAACACACCACACCACCTTTTTTACTTAACTGCAGCAAGTAGCTCTGTTTTCCAGCCTTCCAGCTAAACTTGGACCCTACTTTCTTTCACTTACTAACAATAAGTACTCCAGTTTTTGCAAAACTAGCCCATGAAACTGATAGAATCCTGCTTGTAGTTTTATTTTCAGAGACTTACAGACCGTCTTACTCCAGATGCAAAAAAAATTGCGACTGTAATTCTTACTCCCCAGCCAAAGAAAAAAAATATGCTATGGTACTTCACAAAAACAACTAAAACTGCCAAACAACTCCCGTCACAATGGCACTACAATCTATCATTGGACAAGTCCAGTTGCAGGAAGGCACACCTACCAAAAGCACAAAATCATCAGTGACTAGTATAAGCATCTCTATGGGAAACATAATAGTGGTCGATACTACAGTTAGGGCTGTGAACTGGAAAGGCAAGCATTTTGCAGTGTAGTTTTGTTTATAAATCAGATTTTTTAAAATGTAATTAAATTACTAAATCCAAAAAAATCTTTGTTGGCAACACTGAGTTTTTGCAAACAGCATCTGACATTTGGGGTGGAAGTCTGATTATTGTTTTATAGGCTCAGAGAAACAAAGAAAGTGAAGGACAAAGCAGGTTGTATATGAAGCCTCACATTTTCTTTAAAAGTACCGTTGTCAGAGTGAAACCTGCATTGATTCCATGCACGGAAGACAGCCGCTACTTGGAAAAACCCATCTAGGAAAATGGGCTATAGAAGGTAGGTAAACACAAAAGTAGTGACTTAATGTTAAAGTGAGATGTCCTTGAAGATATACTGTTATGTCAAGTACTTTATGCAGCTAGACTTTTCATACTGGCAGAGTCTAATCTAGCAAAACAACAAGCAGTGTTGCTGATACATGAAGACCAATAAGCCCATCCATCGTCTAGGGGCAGCCAACTGGGTTTCCTATAAACGACACAACAGGGGAGTGTCTGCTATTATTATTTCTTCCTCCCTTGCATGGCTCTCCATATCACCAATTGATATGCATATAAAAGCATCACTGATATCTAATGGTACCCTCAAGCACCTTCACCCACTCACTGTGATTATTCTGATCATCACATAGCATGTTTTTACATGTCTGTAGAATCAAATGGCCTCCCAGTTCACTCCATAATAATCTCAGTTGCAAGACATAATTTGTCTCAGAAATATTTGTGGTGTGTATTGTCCGTATCTCCACCTAACCATAGGTCATCTCCATATCGCCACTGCCCTTAACCTGTCAAACCTGACATTATATCAGGAACTGACACAGTGCTTTTTACACTGCATTGGCCAGGGATCAGATGATGTCTCTGTATCAGTGTATGCATGTTGACTTGTACACACTCATTCATAACTTTAAATTATCAGTTTATCAAGATGAAACAGATAGAGGGTAGCATTTGCTGGGTTTTCTGAATATAATAACTGGATATTGAACAAAAAAATACATATTTTATGGAGATACTAATGATCAGTGGTGTTTTCACCTGTTCCTTGCTGACCACAAAAAAAAAAAATCATACAGTATCTGGTAAGTAGGACAATGCTTAGCAATTAGAACAAGGGGGGTAACCTAGTACACTTGACCTCATCCTGTGCACAACCTTTATGACCTCACTGTGCTGTCTGTATTTTCCTAAGTTGTTTGGTTCTTTGCATTGCAATTGTAAGTACATTGCAGTATTCATGTGATCTGCCAACATGGGTGTGCCTTTTGACCCACTGGATGAATTCACTTGGAAGTTTAAATGCAGAGCATGTCATATGATCATTGGATACAGAGAGAAAATTCAAGTTCTAGTGTTGCCAGTAGCAGCAAATCTTATTTTTAAATCACTCAAACATGTTTCCTTTGATTGTAGGGTTTTAATATATGTAACTGCACATTGTAGTTAAGCTTTTAATCTGCTTTAACCATGATACTTGTCCTCTTGATTTTGATTAATTGAATGGCATTTACTGGTTGCATTGTTCATTGAAAGTAAAAGATTTAGAAATTCTTGATATAATGTGCTTTATTCATAAAAACATAATAATTTTTATATTAATAGCAATTGTCAGCTTCAATGATGTGCCTTCTTAAAGCTAATGATGGGTTGGATAATATATGGACATCTGAATCACTGGTTTGTCTGGACTGCCATCTGTATTAAGCACCTGAAAAGTACCACACTTGAAAATTTATTAAATAGCTGTCAAAAACTGGTAAAATTGCTTTATTGTTCTCAATTTAGTAAAATATAAATAATTACACCCATGCTTCAGGTAATGCCAAATTTTAATGTTTTTTTTTTTTCTTAAACTGGCTTACTGTTCAACAGATTTATACAGAAAAGTTGAAATGCAGATCAGTCTTTGAGGAGGACTCATGCAGCAGTATGTTTACAAGTGGACTTCTGACATATGGCAGTTATCATCTAGTGTGTTATTTCAAGCAGTCAGAGGTTTCCCTATGTATATGTAATACCTGTCTCTCCCTCTGCTGTTCTGTTAACATTATTTAACTTGCTGTTCCCACCCTCCATTAAAGGCAGCATTAGTTACTATACTGCCCTCATTTATTGTTACTTGTTTGAAACTATTTTTTACTTTACTATGTGTTCTATTTAATGGTGTTTTGCTGGCCATTAGGTATAGTATCGTTTTAAATCTATGATATACAATAGCATTTTACAAAGTTTCTATATCTTGGTGGACTTTTGGAAGGTTATGCACTCCCCACTTAAACTGGAAAGTAAGTGCATCTTTAGGAGCAAATAGCTTTCTGTATGCAGTATGTTTTGACAGACTTCTTGACATGGATTTTTCTTAACACTGTACTAGTTTGGACAAAACTGCTGTGATATGAAAAATGAAAGTCTTAATAGGTTTCTTATATAGATGGCCTTTCAAATGTTTGAAATGAAGGAGACTTGAAATACAAGAGTAAAAAAATCAGGAAGCGGTAAGGACCTAAGAAAAGTCTAATGGCATTTCATCTAAGATACTTGAAAATCCTGGAGGACACAAAGAAAAAGCCTTAATGGAGATGCACCCTCAAGTCTACTACTATGGAGGAAATTTATCCTGTTAAAAGGGTGACAAAGAAACCCTTTACTTTCACTGGCTGGAGAAGAGAAAGTGCAAGTTCTATTCAGCATTGAAGTCAGTGGTTTTCCGTATTATTTAAAATGTGTATTCTTCTATTTAATTTTGCTGCTTGGATCTTTACTGCTGCAACAGCCAGCACATGTACGCATGCACATCCAGGTGCTGCCAGTCGACTGTGAACAGTTTGTAGAAGAAGAATTCAGTGTCATCCAAGAGGAAGTGCAGTCACAGCCCTCAGCATATACACTAACAATGTAGATGCTGGACCTAAAGAGGTACTCAGACTTAGGGTCTTTTCAGCAATTATGTCTATGTCAGCCCTCCTGGTTATTTTCCAGATCCATACCTGCTACTTCTTTTTCTTGCAAGAAAAGGAAAATATGGCCGTCCCCACAAACAGTTGTGCTTCTTACTCTAAACACATTTAAATGAGGAGATGAGTGGTTTGTTAACTCTGCTATATGCTTAAAGTAAAGTCACTATGGGTGTTTTTATGCTTAAACACAATTTATTTTAAATCTTAAGATGTTTTTGTCATCTTTAAATCTCAAGATATTTTTTGTCATCTTTTTGTTCTAACTGTTAAAATCATGTTCTGTTAGAGGCTAACGATTCTTGACGTGGTCTTTTGAATGACAGATGCTCACCATTTGATCACTGCTTTAGTAGCCTTAGCTGTATGGGTTATATCCTGCTAAGGATATAACAGCTGACCAGCTTTTAAACCCAAACAATCAGCTTGAACTGAAGAAAAAGGATGGTTTGAATGCCAGCCCTTCAGAGCTTTCTGGCCACTGAAGAGTGCTTCTCTTGTGTGCTTTTAAGGAGCGACTGTTGGCTAACATTTTCCATTGTTGGGCTAAGTTCCCTTTTGGGGAAAAAAAAACTTTTACATTTTAAGTTATGACTGAAATTGAACGTCTTCTGTAAAATTAATTATCTTATGCTGGGGAAAAAAAGTGTTTTTAGAGACTGACATGTGACATTTGGTAACTTTTAAACAGGAACTTTACTTTTTAAGTTTGTGGAAAGAAGTTGTTAAAACTAATTTAAAGCTATTTTTTTCTTGGTAGAAGTTATGCTGGTTTACTTTTGGGAGCTGCAGTAAGTGTTTAAAGTGCTTTTCATTGTATTTTTGGTGGAAAAAGTGACTCATTTTACTTACCTGTTTTATCAGCTACTGTTGCCAGTCTTCCCTGGGAATGGGGCATCTTTTTTGGCTTTACCATGGAACAACATACCAATTTCTTGGTTCTTCCTTCTTCTAGCTACAAAAAAAAAAAAAGAAAATTAATAAACATCCTTTGCTACCACAACAGGCTACTTATATGCCTCAGCCACAGATGGTCAGCTGCTGTTGCCATTTCTGGTTCCTCAGCTTATTCATGTTTTTCCTTGGCTCCCTGTGATGTAGTCCCTACAGCCACCTTGGACCAGGGGTTAGACACATCCTCTGTGGCTGTTTTAGTGTCACTGGCAGGCATGGGAAAACCACTCCTGTCAGTCCACGGAGAAGGAGCAGGAAATACCGGTCTGCCTAGCCAGACTAGAATGCCTGACCCTAAGGAAGTTTTGCCTGTTAAAAGTGGGTTTGCTTTTTCAGAAATTCCTGTCAGAAAGAAACAAAAAGTGAGACATATATCTTCTGTTGTCTCAGTTACCTTGGAATAGGAGTGGTTTATTAGGTTTAACTAAAGGTTTAGTTTAGGCTCTTTGATCCTTCCAGTGCTGCTGGTTCTGAAAAAGAGAAAAAGGGGTTCTTCATTTTCTCAAGCAGTTCAAGCTTTTGAATCACAAAGTGATTGTGTAAGGAAAACTTTTGATTTGATGTTGTGAATTTTCATTCATTCCTCAACAGCTGGGTTCAGATCCAATCCTCTGATCCGATTCGGATGTTATTTTAGCTCATGGCCACAAAAAAACTATAGAGCTACTCCCTTACCCACAGTGCACCAACCCCTAACATTCTCCAGATCTTGTTTGCTGCTTTCACGTTTGGATGTGGACACCTTGAGCTCTCAAGAAAATTTAGTAAAGAGATAGATTTGTTTCCACTTTTTTATATTTCCTATACAATTTTAGATTTTGTATTATTAAATCGTCCCTTTTACACTGTTCTATTGTAATCTTATTACCATAGTTGGTAATTTCTTCTTCCCCTTTTCTTTCTTACACTTTTTAGTGCAGTTCTACTTACCATTGCTGGTAATCTTTTTCCTTAGTTCTGTTTGTAATAATTTGCCAAAAAAACAAGAAGCTTTCTTCCACTTTTTCTATTTTAGAGTCAAAATGTCTGAAAAATGTCCTTCTGGCTTTAAAAATTGCCAGAAATGCGGGCACAAGTTACCCCTTTCCGATGCATACGCCTTGTGCGTATATTGTTTAGGCCCAGACCACATTCAGGTAGACTTTTCAAGTTGTAAAGCCTTTATCCCATGAGCTCTAGTGGATAGAAAAAATAAGTTGATCTTGAAAGGATTGCTACCGTCATGCTTTTCAGAGGCTATTGCTGGGGCCCAACCCACTTAAATCTAAATCAAAGGAGACTTTGACTAAGTCTTCAAGGCCTTCGGGATCCTTGACTGCCTTGTCAGATCCTACCATGGAGCCACCACAGAAGAAGCATAAGTTGGCTTCTCCTTCTCAGCCAGCATCGGAGCCATCCGAGGCTTCCTTGGATCCTATTCTGAAAAGAAGAAAGTGCCCAACTATTACCACAACAAAATGTCCACGAAGCAGAGGCACTTGAAAGGAGAAACAATTTCAAGTGAAGTTGTTTCTCCTTTTTAAGTGTCTCTGCTTTGTGGACGTCTGGAATCCTAGCTCTTCAGATCTTAAGCCTTTACCCAGAACCAGGTATTCTCCATCAGTAGACCCAGTACCCTCCAGAGTACCTTCACCTTATCTTGAATCCTGTTGGCACTCTAGGTCCCCATTGCTAGCTTCTCATTCTTCCAGAAGTCTTAACAAGGCTGATGTGGACAGAATGATGAGGAAATTTCAGATGAACGTTTTCCTGGATCCTACTCCTTCGGGTCAAGAAACCATAGTTTGTATTACTGCACCAATCTTGGCTCCTACTCCAATCTGACCTTTTGTTTCAGAGCCCTTGGATCCGAGTCTCCCAGGACTATCCAGATTGGATTCAGAGATGTCTGAGTTTTTGGCTCCAAGACAGTCTCAGAGTGCACCAACTCCAACAGTTTTAGAGCTGGATGACACTTGGAGCCAAAGCTTTCCTGTCAGATCCAAGGCATTAGAGTTGACTCCAAAGTGTTCGGAGCTGTCTCTCCCCTCAGAGCCTCTGCACTGAACAGCTTGGTTCCAATCTCTGACTCGGGTGACCTGCCTTCGGAGCAGGTGGGCTGATGGGGCAGAAGCGTGGCTCCTCAGCTCCATTGGCTTCCTTGTCTCTGGAGCATTCTGCTTTGAGGTGGTGCACAGAGTATTCTCTGCTTCCACAGGACAGATAGTTCCTACCTTCTTGGATCTTCCCTCTGGATCCCTTGTGTCTGTGTGCCTTGAGCCCCTTCATTCTACACCACAGGGATAGCCAGCCCAAAGTCTGCAGGTTACTCAGCAGGGCATTTTTCTGTCTTCCGACAGTTCTCCAGAGCATCCCACCAAAGAAGTCCCTAGGAAGAGAAAGTTCAAGAGGAGTCCATCACTGAAGATACTGATTTTGTTGAAGGAGAATGGTCCCCAAGATCACCACCTCAGGACGTCTCATTTGGAGACATTTTTCAGGCTCTTAAGTAGAGGGGTGGTTGGTCTACTGATAACCCTTCCCTAGAGGAATTGGTATTCCTGGAGGCCTTTGGGTCTGGCCCATCTACCTTCTAGGTAACTCCACCACTGATGAACTAATTGATTTGATCTCTAGGCAGGCATGGAAGGAGACATACATAGTTGAGCCAGTCCCCAAAAGACTGGATTGGATTCTGGCAACACCTGTAGGAAAGGAGTTTTGGAGCAAGGGAGTGCCCATAGATGCTATGGTCATGGTAGCAGCCACCAAGAAAGAACTTGCAGAGCAGAGTTCCCCTGTCCATCCTCCTAACAGGAGGAGGGCTTTGGACAGATTTGGGAAGTGTGTGTATGCTTTAGTGACCTTTGCTGTCAGATCACTGAACTACTTGGCACACTTTACAAGGCTACAGGAACTGTCAAAATGCCTTCCTGGGACCACTACTGCTGAGAGTGAAGCTACTGTGGCATCGTGGTTGGTGACCCTACAATCCATTTCTAATTTGTCTATGAGGCTTATCTCTCATGCAGCTAAAGGTGCCTCAAGGGTGGCAGGTTCAGGCATTTCCATTGGGCGGCACGCCTGGATGCATTTATGTGATTTTGCGAGGCCCTTCAACTCCTCATTCTTCAGTGCTTGTTTTGATGACAGTTCATTGTTTGGCCTGAAAGTGAAGGTCACACCCTCCAAGTGTGAAAAAGATAGAAAGACCCTCTCTGCAGTGGGTTTACATTTTTCGACCCCTCAAAGACACTTCTGTAGGAATCAACAAGGTAGTCAAAAGATGTGGTTCATAAAGTCCCAAGGTCCTTTCCTAGGTCCACATGGAGGAAGTTCCCACAGAAGCAGTGAGGGAAACTCGAATGGAAGGCACCACTCATGTGGCAGAAGAGGCCTGCAGAACCAAGGATCTAAAGATTCCTTGTTTGACAGACCCTACCAGTGTTCCTGAAAGGAGGCCCAGTTGTCCCCTTTTGGAGGCAATTGGGTGTCGATTATCCCTGCACCAGAGAGCCTGACTGGACATCACAAAAGATACATGGGTGCGGAGGATTATTTCCAGAGGTTGTATACTTCCCATTTCCCTTCGATCTCCATCTGTATGCCAATTTCCATATGTTCCACCCAGTCAGAGGAAAGCAGCAGCACTAGAAATACAAAAGCTACTAGAAAAAAAAGAGTCATCCAAGAAGTCCAACCAGACCAGATGTAATCCAGAACTTACTCAAGATTCTTTTTAGTGCCAAAGAAAACGGGACTGGAGACCGATTTTGGATCTCAGCAACTTAAACAATTTAGTTTAACACACAAAGTGTTGGATGGTCCTTTTTATGCAAGGATGACTGGATGTGCTCAACAGACCTTCAGGATTCATGAAAATGAACAGACAGCCCAGAAGATGTCTACACTTCTGGCTGGGAGCCAGTCATTACAAGTTCAGAGCACTGCCCTTTGGCCTCACCACAGCTCCTAGGGGGTTCACCAAATGCACAGTGGTAGCAGCTCACTTTAGAGTGCAGGGATTCCGAGTGTTTTCATACCTGGATGACTGGCTCATTAGCATCCTGACCAGGCATCTGCTGATAAGAGCATGAGATCAGGTACCCTAGACTTCCTCCCATTTGGGGATAACCATAAATTACAACAAATCTCATTTAGAATCATCTCAAACATTGGAATTCATATGAGCTATTTTCACCATGGTGTCAATGACAGCTTATTTTCCTCTCTCTGGAGTACATACTATCAGATTCCAGGTTAGAAAAATAATTCACAGTACCACAATCTCCGTCCAATTGATTCTACAGGCCTTGGGATCAGTGTCAGCGGCTATAGTCCTAGTTCCTCTAGCAAGATTTTAAATGAGAATTCTTTAATGGATGTTAAAAACACATTGGTGTATTCTTTACCAACACGTCAGCCCAAATAATAATCACTCAGGCATACCTTTGGTGGTGCATTCAATCAGATCAGGCTCTACAAGGCCGTCCTTTCATTCTCCCTCAGCCCAGGGCCATAGTGACCATGGACATATCCCAGATTTCGGGGGGGGGGGGCACTTCCTGGGGAAAACAGTCCAAGGCACTTGGTCCCCTGAAGAAGCCAGTATGCATATCAATGTCCTTGAAATAAGACTACTGCTATTAGCATTGCAGGCTTTTCAAGAATCTCGTGATTCAGACCAACAATATGTCAATGGTGTGGTATATCAACAAACAAGGAGGAACTAGGTCTTACCCCTTGTGTTAAGAAGCCCTCAGAGTGTTGCAATGGGGAATCTCATCCAACCATTTTCTGATAGCATTGCACATGCCAGGGAAAATCAAGTGTGATAGAAGACAAATAGAGCAGGCCCATTCTGCTACCTCATTTGTGGTCTCTCAACTTGAAGGTGGCAGAAATAATTTTTCACCAGTGGGGCCAACTTTGCTGTGATCTCTTTGCATCTCTCCTGAGCAGCAAGTGCAGCAGCTTCTTTGCCCTAATCCCCCATCAGGAGAATCTCTGAGAGATAGTCTGCTACATGATTGGACCCCCATTCTCCTCTATGTGAATCCTCCAACTCCCTCGATCCCCAAATTTCTAGAGAAGGCTTTCTGCTTGAAGAGTAAAGTCATCCTCATCGCTCCTTACTGGCCTTGACAGAATTGGCTGCCCTTTCTTTGGCCTCATCTAATTTACCATACTTGGATTCTGGATCTGATTCCGGACCTTCTGTCTCAGCCGACAGGTATGATTCACCCAGATATCTCAAACCTAAAGCTGACAGCTTAGTTTCTTCCCTTCCTTTAATAGACAGACAGCCTATGCTCTTGTTCCCTGTCCATCATACACTTTTATCTACCCATAAAGCTTCTACAAGAAAATTTTACAGAAGTAAATGTAAAATGTTTGTTTTTTGGGCACTTAGGTTCATAGGTGTGTACTAGGCTAATGGCCCTGGGGACATTACAAGCCTAGGCATAGGATTACCCTGGCTTCGTGCCACCCAACCTTAGTTCCCAGTGCCTCTGTCAAGTAGAGCCACTGGAGTTATCCTCGGTGTGAATTTTCTATTTCTCATTGACTCATTGAGATTTCTCTTGAAGAGGGTCAGTGAGGTGCTCTGCTTGACATGTATGGGAAGTCTATTCCATAGTATGGGCAGTCTCTGGATTATGAACCTGTCCCTCCAGTACATTCTGTTGATTGTGGTAATGAGGTTTAGGTTTCTGGAGCGTGTGGTGCGGACGGATTGGAATTTCTTTAGATGTAGCATTTCTAACAGAGCTGGGTCAGACATGGCTTTGTAAGTCAAGCAGATATCCCTTCTAAGTAGGCGATATTAGACAGAAAATAGTTCAAGTTTTTTTGAGTCTGTCCATATAGGACAAGTGTTTAAGGCCTAGGATCCTCTTTGTGAGGTACTTTGCAGCCTCTCCAGTTGTTGCAGGTGTCTAGTGAGGTACATACCAAATGGGGCATTGTACTCGATGATTGGCCTAATGAGGGAAGAGTAGAAGGAGACAATGACCTCTTTCTTTCTGGATGCAAAACCCTTAGCAATGAGATGTGCCACATAGAAGGACTTTCTGACCACAGTGGCAATGTGGTGATCAAAAGAGAGGTTGCTGTTAACCTGTGTTCCCAGATCTCTTATAATACTTTCTGTGTTAAGTGGACTACCATCGATGTGGTAATTCATGGAAACCGGGTTTTTCTCAAAGGGGATGACAACACATTTTTTGGCATTGAGCTTAAGGCCATGGTTCTGACACCTGTCTTTGGTTTCATTGAGGCCAGTCTGTAGGATGTCAACATTTCTTAGGAAGTTAATAATTGCTCCCAACTTGCAATCGTCTGTGAACTTTGTCAGCCAGAGTCTGTTGGCCTGGACTTCAGAGAAATAGATACCAAACAAGAAAGGGCCCAGGACCGAACCCTATGGGACTTCACTTGTGACTAGTCAGCAGCCTGACTTGGAGTCAGTTACTTTCACACTGTGGGTTCTGTCTGTGAGCCAGTTTGCAACCCACCTAGTGATATAGGGGTTGATTCCTAGCTTAGTGAGTTTTTCTATGATTCCTGAGTGGGGAATCGTATCAAAGACCTTGGCCAGATTAAGGTAGGCTCTATGAACTACCTTGCCTTCATCCACAGCTCTGGTGACTGACTCAAAGAAGTCGACCAAGTTGAGCAGACATGATCAACCTTTTACAAAACCAAACTGTGTGGGCTCCAGAATTTGGAGATTCCCTATATCCTTGTTTATTAGGTCCATGATGATGCATTCCATAGCTTTGCATATCAGACTTGTCAGGCTAATGGTGGCAATAGTTCCCAGGGTCTGTAGTCGCTCCTCCTTTGTGAAGAGGGATGACTGTAGCAGTGCGCCATTCGGTAGGGGCAAAGCCTGAGGTGACGCTGTGATTGAACAGGGCACACAGGTGAGGTGCCAGTTCAGTCTGTAGTTCATGTAGAACACAGCCAGGGATATTGTCAGGTTCCATAGAAGCTGTATTTTTGGCCTTGGACAGTGCTGTTTTAACCTGTGCAGCAGTAATACTGGGTGCCTGGCAATCTACTGGTATTTTGATTGGTTCTTTGAGGGGAGAGGGGTAAAGTTGGCACTGAATCTGTCGGCCAGTATATTGGCAATATCTGTTGGCTCGGTATAGGAGGTACCATTGTACAGTAGCTCAGAGCAAATCTGGGTATTGCCGTGGAAATTCTTTACATAACTATAGAAGGCCTTGTGGTTGTCTTTACTATCTGCTGCAATTCTGTTTTCATAGCTAGCTTTAGAGGATTTGATGAGGGATCTCAACTTTTTGTTGAGGCTGATAAGGGATTTTTTCCAGTCTTGGGACTTCACCTTATTCCGCATCAGTTTCGTCCTCCTGTTGTAGAGTTTGTTTATGGCAGGGGACCACCAGTTTGGCTTTCTTTTTTTGGAGGAGAGCGCCTTGGTTCTATTGGGTATGGCAAGATCCATGCATTTGGGTACGTGTTCGTACAGTGCATTGGTGTATGGTTCGGCGGTCATGTAACTATTCTCCATTTGCATAGGTGCTGTGAAGTTAGCCACCTCTGGTTTAAGGAGCCCAAAGTTAGCTTTCGAGAAGTTTTTCATAGTGGTTACCTTTGTGGGGGGGGGGGGGGGATGTGGATTTACAAGGTGATTAGTTTGTGGTCGGATTTAACTAGGGAGGAGATGACTATTGGTGTAGAGCAATGGTCACCCACGTTAGTAATGACCAGGTTAGGGATGTTGCTACCTCTAGTGGGGGTAAGAACGAACTGGTCCAGGGCACTGGAATTAATGAATTCCAGGAAATGTTGGGCAAGTGTATTGGTTCATGAGTAGTTTTCCCAGTTAATGGAGGGGTAGTTGAAGTTGCCCAGTATGACAGTGTTAGGTTGGACCCTAATATTCTCCAGGGTGCTTAGGAATATGGAGTGTGAGTCTTGGGACATGGTTGGGGACCTATAGCAGGCTATGACTTGAATTGCTGTCTTACCCAATGTTAGCTGCACCTGAAGTATCTCTGATGCGTTATGTTGGGCTAGCAGTCTGGTGGTGTGCGCTTCCTTTATGAATATGGAAACACCACCACCTTTGGAGCTTCGGTCCAAGTTCTGGGACCGAAAGGTGTGAAATGGCTTATAGCCTGGTAGTGCAGGGGTTCTTTTTGCTGCCTTGAACCAGGTCTCTGTTACAGCACAAATGTTGGTGTTCTCCATTTTAAGGCGTGCTTTGAGCTAGTGCATTTTGAGATTTAGACTTCTAACGTTGAGCAGCATGACCCTTAGATTGCATTTGTTTGTAGCTGTTATGGTGGTAATTTGGTCTTTGGAACACCACCTAAAAAAGGCACTATAGCAGTGGCAAGAGCCTTGGTCAGTATCCAGAAGCCCAGGGTTGACAGATGCAGGAATATATTGACCTTTTTTCAGCCCCTGTACAGTGTCTGTGAATTTTTGGCAACAGTTTTCAACAAAGGAGGTAGCTATCTCTTCAACAATTAGAGTTCTTTTAGCAGCATGTCTAATTTTCAAATTGGATTTGAGAACTCCACCCTGGCTTCATCTAAACTTTGTAAGACCTTCTTGAGAGGTGGCCTTCTTCTGATGTTGTTAATCTTCTTTCCATTTATCACTGATGGGTTTGGTTTTGAGCCCTCAGAACTGAGTCGGCCTCTTTACCAAGCTCGCTCCAGCCAAAAAAACTCTTGAGCTAAGTCCCTACCCAGAATGCCCTTCTCCCTGTTACCTCAGATCTCATTTGTCACATAGCTGTAAAGCCGCGTTTCAGCCGAGCTCTCAGCTAAGTAGAACTTTATTTGATATTTCTGTGAAAAATTCTCAAAATACTTATTTTTTATTGAGGGTTTAGCATTTACAGAGTGTTTTCTTCTGTCTGATCTTATTTTTTTTCCTCTCTACTCTACCCATTACCATTTTCTTTCTTACCCTTGTGGTATTCCTTCAATACCATTGTTGGTATTGCCTTTTCTGTTTCTTCTTTTGGCTTTAGTTTCTGTAAAGTATTCTTTTTCTTCTCTAACATACCTGTATTAATAATTGTGACTACCATGAACATTGTTTGACTAACTGGATTTTACTGTTGGCCTGTAGTGTCTTTTCTAAACATGTCGGATAAGAAGGGTACTTCAGATTTTAAGCATTGTGCTTCTTATAATGGCAAGTTACCTAATAGTGACTCTCACAATGACTGTGTATACTGTTTGGGAGTGCCCCACCTTCGGTGCAGTCTCCGTTTAACATTTGTCAGAGTTTTTCTCAATGCACTCTTAATTAGCGCAAGAATAAATTGATTCTGAAGGGGTTACTCAAGCCTCCCTTTTCAGAGGCCATTTCTGCGATGGAGGTCTCAACCCCTCCTCCTAAAGACAAAAAGAGGTACCACTCAGTTCCCTCCTCACCATCTGGTGATCAGGGTAAACCTGTAAAATCTAAGGTCCCAAAGTTGCCCTTGGAGCATAAATCTGCCTCTATGGCTCTGTCTTCCTCGGCTCTGAGCACCTCGAAATTTTCGATACCGGCACCACTTTCAGCACCGGTCCTGCCTTCGGCACCATTCATAGACCTTATTTTGCCTGTTTTGACTTCGGCACCTGCAGCCACCTCGGCTCAGGACACACCTTCGACCATTTTGGAACAGACCGTTTCAGCTCTGAATACCACTTCAGTACCGTGCACCATACCTACTCCTCTGAAACTGACTCCTCTACTACCGGTCTCGAAACTTGAGACCTCGGTGCTGGCAGACATTACACCATGGACCTGATACTCCCCGTCCATAGATCCTTTTCTGGGCCAAGCCTATAGCCCTTTCATTGAACATTCTGACTTTTTGTCCGGAGTATCCACTAGATTCACCAGGAGCCTGTCTGAACACAATGTGGTGCATCTTGTGGACCAACTGTTGTTAGCCAGGGGATACCCACACTTCCTAAGACCCATCCACCTGCAGGATTTGGGTTCACTTATCCACGGACTCCATCTTACACTCTTCCTTCGACCATCCCGGTTCCAAAGCCCTCTGCTCCGACATCCTTCTTGGGACCCACAACCTCGGCACCTACAGCGCATCTTACTATGGCTCTGAGTCTTCCCCTTTGGTCTTCTGTTCCTGCAGAACTGGTACTTCCTCAATCTGGGGCTTGGGGGACAGGTGATTTTACTCATGACACGGAGCAATCTTTCTCCTCGGTTCCATCGTCGGCACCAATAACCGCGTCCGCACTGATCCTGCTTGAGGCTCCACCGGTGGGGGTGGGCTCATCAGAGTAGGGTGTGACTCCAGTCCCAAGATCATCTTTCTCGGTTCCAGGCTCCCATTCCTCTTCAGGCAGTCCTGCCTTCCATGAGATGGAGAGGGCTCTTGCTTCTGGCAGCACTCCTCTGATGTTGGAACCTCAGTTTTTGCCCCCCTGAGCTACAGCTGTTACAGACCACCTCCCTGGGACACCAGGCAGAAAAGCCACAGGACACCCCTATTCAGGCTACCCACTCTTCCGAGTCCTCCTCAGAGACCCCCCACCCTAGGAGCCCCCTCGGAAGAGGACACGCAAGAGGAAGCACATGGACTCACCAGAGGAGTCTTTAACTGAAGTCATGGACTACGATGATGGTGAATGGTCCCCTCGGTCACCTCGTGATGATGTTTCCTTCGGAGACATCCTGGAAATACTTAAGCAGAGCGATGACTGGAAGCCCTTCAACCCTTTGTCTAAGGAGTCCATGTTCCTGCAGGCTTTCCGTGCCCGGCCTTCTACCACTTGCGTGACCCCGCCTACCAACGAACTTCTCCAGCTCGTCATGCAGCACGCTTGGTAGAACCCTGACTCCACTGAGGCAATCCCTCGGAGATCAGACAAAATTCTACTCCCCCTGAGGAGAACCCCCATTGGGCGGTGGCCACAAAGAAGGACTTGGCTGAGGTAAGTCCTGCTCTCCATCCACCCAACAGGGAGTCCTGGGTGGTGAACAGACTTGGGAAGCATGTTTTTGTGTCGGGGACCTTTGCCATTTGGTCCATGAACTATTTGGCACATTTTTCGCGGTTCCAGCGGGACTTGATGTCCGAACTCTCTGGGACTCTCGCAGGGGAGTTGTCTGACAAGGTCAGGGACAAGGTGGCCTTGCAGCTCACAACCCTGGAATCAGTATCCAACTCGTCCATGAGGTTGCTTTCACATGTGACTGAAGGGGCGGCTAGAGCAGTGGGTTCAGGCATTGTCATGAGGCGTTATGCCTGGATGCACATTTGTGACCTTGCGGACCCCTTTAAGTCTTCCTTGCTGAATGCTCCCATTGAAGCTTCATCCCTTTTTGGTTCCAAAGTAAAGGACACACTAGCCAGGTGCAAGCAAGTTGGAAAGACCTTGTCTGCCATAGTCCTACATTTTCCCAACCCTCAACGTACCTTCTCCAGGAATCAGAGGAGTGGAAAGATGTGGCACAAAAAATCTCAGTGTCCTTTCTGTGCCGCAGTGGTGATGATACCCCCAGGGGCAGAGGGGGTAACATTTCCAGAAGACGCCCTTACTGAGGCAGAGAGGGTCCTTGCAACCAAGGCTCCAGAGACTCCTTCTCTGAACAGCCTTATCAGCACTCCTGAGGAGCAACCCGATTGCTTACCTCTTGAAGCAGTCGGGGGTCATTTCTCTCTGCACCAAGCTGCCTGGCAATCCATTACCACTGATCGTTGGGTACAGAGTATCATTACCAGAGGTTACACCATTCCCCTTTCTCATCAGCCAAACCTTCTAAGAAAACTTCCCGAAGTTCCACCCAGTTGAAGGGAAGAAGCAGCTTCAGAGATAATAAAGCTGTCTCAAAAAATAGTCATCCAACCAGTCCCACCAGACCAACACAGATCTGGATTTTACTCAAGATTCGTTTGGGTGCCAAAAAAGACAGGGGACTGGAGACCCATTTTGGATCTCACCAGCTTAAACAAGTCTGTCACCCAAACCAAATTCCAGATGGTCACGGTTCAGTCCATTCTCCCTTTTTTAAGGGAAGGCGATTGGATGTGCTCGATAGATCTCCAGGATGCGTATTACCACATCAAAATGGACAAATGCTCCCGGAGTCTGCTTCTCTTCCGGCTAGGGGCCAGTCATTATCAATTTTGTGCCCTGCCATTTGGTCTCTGTACAGCCCCAGAGTGTTCAAGAAGTGTATGGCAGTGGTCACAGCTCACTTGAGACTACAAGGAGTCCGGGTGTTTCCATATCTGGACGACTGGCTCCTCACCACCCCCACCAAGCACCTTCTGGTAACAGCAGTGCATTGTACTCTCTCTCTCTCTGGCAAAATTATTGGGAATAACGATACATTGGGAGAAGTCCAACCTTATTCCTACACAACAAATAGAGTTCATTGGAGCAGTGTTCAACACTCGGTCCTGTCTAGTGTCACTCCCAATTCACAGACTCCAATGTTTGAGGCTTCAGCTCTGAGTGATACTCTCCCAAACAAAAATCTCAGCAAGAGAAGTTCTCCAAGCCCTAGGTTCTATGGCAGCTTCAATCCCGATAGTGCCTCTTGCGAAGCTACATATGTGGATCCTGCAATGACTCCTTCTTTGTCAGTGGTTCCCAAACTATCACCCCATCCCTTACCAGATCTGAATAACCATCTCCTGTAAACAGAACCTCCTTTGGTGGATGAGGTCAGCCGTAGAACTTTGGAGTCATCCATTTCAATTCCCTCAGTCCAGAGCCATCGTGACCACGGTTGCTTCCCTGATCGGGTGGGGGGCCATTTCCAGAGGAAGACCGCCCAGGGTACATAATCCACCTTAGAGGCCTACCTGCATATCATTGTTCTGGAACTGAGAGCTGTACTGTTAGCATTGCAGGCCTTTCATTCAGCCCTCCCTTCCGGGACAATTGCGATTCAGTCAGACAATGTCAGTGGTTTGGTATATCTACAAACAAGGAGCAACCAACTCCTACCCCTTATGTCGAGAAGCCATGAGAGTTTGGCAGTGGGCGATAGCTTCCAACTGCTTTCTGATAGCAATGCATATCCTGGGGAGCTCCAACGTGATTGCAGACAAGTTGAGCAGATGCACCCTAATGCCTCACAAGTGGTCCCGCAACCCCGAGTTGGAGACAGAAATCTTCAGCCACTGGGGCCAGCCTTGCTGCGACCTCTTCGGCTCCCCATCAAACAACAAGTGCAGCAGAGGGGGAGTCACTGAGGGATGCGATGCTCTAATCCACGATTGGCCCGCGGGACTTCTTTACACTTATCCTCCCATTCCCGTGATTCCGCAATTTCTAAAGAAAGCTCTTCGGATGAGATGCAAGGTGATCCTCATAGCTCCGTTCTGGCCTCGACAAGTTTGGTTCCCCTTTCTTCGGCCTCATCTAATATACCCGCCAGTGATTCTGGACCCTATACCAGATCTGATTACTCACCCCCAAGGGCTGAGTCACCCAAATCTATCCAGTCTCAAGCTGACTGCTTGGGTTCTCCACTTCCATCAGTTGCCAGGCAAGCTAATCTCTCCTCGCCTCTTCGAGACATCATTCTGGCCTCTCATAAACCATCCACCAGAAAACTATATCAGGACAAATGGAAAAGGTTCTCCATCTGGTCCAAGGATAACATGCTGAACCCTTATTCAGCTCCAGTAACTGCAGTACTCCAATACCTGGCTAAGTTTTTTGAGAATGGAGCCCCTGCCTCTACTGTACGAGTACACCTAGCGGCAATTTCTAATTTCCATAGTGGTATAGATGGCATTCCTCTTATCTCTTTATGCCTTCACAAGGCCTTCCTCAAGGGAACCTCTCACATCAGGCCTCCTGTCAGACAGCCTGTGGAACCATGGAACTTTATTTCTTCAGTCTTTGACTCAAAAACCTTTTGAACCTGATGAGAAGTGTGATTTAAAGTTTTTGTCTTGGAAATCTCTGTTTTTAGTAGCAATCACATCTGCCAGGAGAGTCTCGGAGCTACAAGCTTTGTGTATCAACAGGCCCTATCTGGTCTTTCATAAAGACAGAATATCACTTTGGACGAATCCGTCCATCCTTCACAAAGTTGTTTCTGAATTTTGCATAAACCAGACACAGATTTACCTGTGTTCTTTCCCAACTTTGCCAGTAGAGGAGAGTACTGCCTTCACTCCCTAGACGTTCATAGATAATTGAGATTTTATCTAGATAGGACCAAATCCATCCGTAAATCCGAACAGCTTTTCATCTCCTTTTCTGGGCCCAAAATAGGAGAGGCTATTTCCAAGGTTACAGTATCAAAATGGCTAAGGGACTGTATACTCTTCATCTATTCCCTCAGTAATGAACCTATGCCAAAAGTAAAAGCTCACTCCACTAGCTCTATGGCAACATCTGTAGCTTTCCATTCCAGGACTTCCATGGATGACATCTGCACAGCAACTACTTGGGCTAAGCCTCATACCTTTATCAATCATTACAAATTGGACTTGGTCTCCAGAGGGAGAGCTGCCTTTGGCTCAGTGGTTCTCAGGAATGTTCTTCATAAGGGCTGCCCATGGACCTCAAGGTAGCTTGGGATTCTGTCCCATCAGTGATGAATGGAAAGAAGATTAACAACATCAGATAAAGAAGTTATGTCATACCATAACGTTCCATGTATGTTGTTCATCTTCTTATATTCATCACTTCCCATCCTCCTTCCCCCTCCAAAGGCTCCTGGGGGATGCTTTGGGTCTAGGTGGTGTCCTAGGGTTTTTGCACAGAAGTGGCCTCTGCTTTACTTCTTTATCTGTAGCAAACTCAATCTGAGGTAGGGTTGCCACCTTTTCAAATGGCCAAAAGGACATTTTCGGTACAAACATCAGATTTTACAGGCCGACACATACCCACGGTCAGTACAAAGGATAGCATAAAAGCTTATTCTTCTAGCATTTTAGTTGCTTATTCTGTTTCTTATAACATTTAGGTATTTTAGATACAGAATAACTGTTTTATGCAACTATTACATAAAATATAGGAAATAATTTTGTCCTATAATCTCAGGACATTTGCCATTTTTTAAATTTTTTTGTCAGGACACAACTGACCAAAGATGGACTGTCCCTCGCAAAGTGGGACAGGTGGTAACCCTAACCTGAGGTAACAGGGAGAAGGGCATTCTGGGTAGGGACATAGCTCGAGAGTTTTTTTGGCTGGCGCAAGCGTGGTAAAGAGGCCAACTCGGTTCCGAGGGCTCAGAACCAAAACCATCAGTGATGAATGAAAGAAGATGAACAACACAGATGGGACATCATTGTAAGACATAACTTCTTTTTTTGAAACCTCCTTATAAAGATCTAACTCCTCCATTGGACTTTAATGTAGTACTATAGGCTTTGATTCATTCCACCTTTGAACTAGTTGCAAAATGTGATTTAAAGTTTCTGACCTGGAAGACTATTTTTTCTGGTGGCCATCACCCCTGCTAGAAGGATTTCAGAACTTCAAGCATTATCTTCTAAATCTCCTTACTTGATTGTACACAGGGATAGAGTAACAGTACAAACCAATCCTTCTTTCCTTCCTAAGGTGGTCTCAGAATCTAACTTCAATCAGTCCATTAATCTGCCAGTTTTCTTTCCTAAATTTGGATACAGAGGTGAATATATTCTGTACTTACTGGATGTTCACAGACAATTATGTTTTTACTTACATAGTACAAAAGAAATTAGAAAGACGGATCAATTATTTGTCTCCTTTGCAGATTCTAAATTGGGTAAATCAGTTGCAAAGATAACTTTAGCCAGATGGCTGACGAATTGTGTATCATTTGTATACAACAAGTTAGGTCTGTCTTTACCAAAACCTTTAAGAGCCCATTCAACTTAGTCCATAGTTACTTCGTCATTGTTTCTGTCTAGAGCTACAATGGATGACAAATGTGCAGCTGCAACTTGGGCCAGTCCTCATAAGTTTATTACTCATTACAAACTGTATCTGGTCTCAAGGAGAGGAGCAGCCTTTGGCTCAGCTGTGCTCAAGAATGTCCTTCCTTAGAGTCCCCCTGGGATTTTAGGTAGCTGGGGAGTCTGTCCGAACTGTTGAGGAATGAATGAAATTTGACATCAGATAAAGAAGTTTTCTACTCACCATAATATTCCATCTATGTTGTCCATTTTCATTCTTCCTAAACTCCCCTCCCACCAACCCCCAACCTTTTTCATAACTGATTTCTGGAAAAACGAGAACTTATAAAGACACCACTGTTCTTTATGTTGAGCTCCATATTTGGCTTATTTTGTCAGGAATATTTTATTAATATTTCTTACTTTATATCAACTAACAAACAATATCTGAGGTACATTAGGGGATGGTGCGTTATGGGTAAAGGTGGAGCTTGAGAGTTTTTTGGTGGCCACGAGCTAAAATAATAGTCCAAGCCCAACTGTTGAGGAAGAATGAAAATGGTCAATACAGATGGAAACATTATGGTGAGTACATAACTTCTTTTTGCTTCTCCTTGGGTTTCTGATTCAGATTCTGAGGACAGTATGGCTTATGTTAGGCCCTTGGAAGGATTCTGTTGTTCTGAAACTCTTTCCAGAATATATCCATTGTTTCAGTAGGAACACATTGACATTCCACTGAATGTGAAGAAATATCGTGATGTGCTGCACCTGGAATTTCCAGAGCCTACACCAGTTTCCTGAACCTACACCACTTCCCTCCTGTTCTTTCAGCATTGTTACAGCCTGTAATGTGCCTGACAGAGAGCCTGTTGCCCCAAGAGAATGGATAGATGGTATAAAGTTCCTCAGTTTTATTAGTTTTTATACTCTAACCCCGGATTAGAGCCAGTAGTGATTTTTTTGGCAAGGCCAACTGGTGCTAAACATTTGGTTAATGTGAATCCCTCCCCTTTTAACAATGATGGGAAAGCATTTAATAGATTTGGAAAATATATATTCTTCTGAACACTTATTTTCTGTTATCAGGCTCATGTGTTAAAGTGTATGCTTTCCTCTTTTCAGAATGTGAAGAACGTTATGACATATTTTTCCCTCATGGGGGGGCATTGTATAATCTAATTGCTTTTGTGTCTCAAGTGGCTACCCACTCTTTGAAATCTGCTCATGATTCAGCTTATGCCACTTCCTTGGCTGCTGCCATTGGAATCCTTTAAGGGAGGTTTGCTAGGTTTACATTCTCATAACCTTTCTGAGGATGTTAAAGCTGAAATTTTGAATTCTCCTATCGATAGAGAGGTAGTGTTTGAACCATCTGCTGCAGAGGTATTCAAGAAGTGTGATGTAATAGCCACTTAGTTTTCAGGGGATTTCTCAGATTTTTAGCTTTCTTTTTCATAGTTTATTGAGGGGGTAAATTGAACCCCTACAACATTTAACAAGAAGTAAAATAAGCAGACACAGCAAGCTGATGGCAAGCAGACTTTTACAAATCAATGGCAGGGGGTGTCAAGAAGAAAGGAGAGTAGCCCCGAGAAGATAGGGCTTTCTAACAAGTTTGAAAGACCATCTTTAAACCCCCCCCCCAACTTCCCACCCTAACAGACCTTTAATCCTTCGCAAAAATCTAACCTTCCAGTTCTCTCTTTGGTAACATGTGGTTTCAGATAAACAAGTTCTCAAAGTGATTCATCACGGTTTCAGATGGCAGTGGGAATTCCTCCCTTCGTGGGAGGATGGTGCTGCAGAGAATCCTTTCTTGGCTTTCTAACATGCTGAGTTAGTACTCAGTCAGTACTGCTTGTTGCAATAGTGCTGTGTGGGTTTTTTTATATACAATGTATTGTCTTGTAAGGTACTCACCCCATCAGTAAATGTTTGAGAGAGAGAGAGAGAGAAAGAGAAATAGACTGTTGCAGCCAAATAGATGCTGCCTTATCCTTTTTGGACTTTGATTTAAATCAGGTTACTTTTGTTAATGGCATATTTACAACAAATGTGTATTGCTGTTCTTTCAGTATTAGTTGTCAGTTTAGATTATTAGGTATGTGTTTGTCCTTAGCAGCATTGAAAGCAGAGTTAGGGACTTTTGACTGCTTGAAAAAAAATAGCTGGATGATGGCTGAAGTCAGTAGTAGCTTTTATCTGTTGTAATACTGATGTAAGTGTCTTTTCCTCAAAGAGCTACCCTTATGGTGAGTACGCCACACAATTTTGCTTTTTTTGTATTCATATCCTGAAGTCTTACGGGTGAATTAGAGTCCTTTTCATGATAATTGGAATGTCTTTCCTGCTGAAAATCAAATATGCAGATCATATACTGGGTACTGTTTGGGTACTACCTGTTTCTACGGTGGCAGGCACAAGCACGGAGAACAAATATATTCTGCGATACCTTTGAATTTGGCACCTTATTCCTCACTTGCAGGGTCATCATTTACATTATGAATATACCAGCCTGCGCAAAGCTCGATATTGTTTTATTCGACATGAGATCCAAAATATGATTGCGGAACTTGTCACCTTCCAGGAAGAGGTCAAGGAGCTGCGTCACCTTACCCAAAAGGTAAGATGGAAGGAGTATGAAAGGAGGCTATTGAGGAACTGTATGCCATTACTGGGCTCTGTCATTTTAACCCGTCCAGTTTAAAAGAGACCTCTAAACATTATTAACATGGTATCTATACAATATGACTTTGCAGCACCCTCCAACAAATTTTGAATTAAGCTCCATCATATCCTTTTTCGTGTAACCTCTATTTGCCTTTTAAAGGTTCTGTTTTGCACTGTGCTATTTTGACTTTTTTCACTCTTCAGTAATAGGTTAATCGCATGCCTCTAGAGCTTTTTTAAGCTACTTGTCTAGACATGATTCCACCTAGGTAATAATCCTAAGTAGTGTGTGTACCACAGAGGAATTATTGTATATTATTCAGATTGTTACTGGCTGCTTTCTCTTGAGTTAGGTAGAACTCTTTCCCTGCTGATTTTAGTCACTCATTCAGTCAAAAAGAAATTCAAAATATTTTAGTATCTAATGACTGCAGTGCCTGTTACACTAGTGCTTCTCCTTGGCAGTTGAGTGTTGTAGGGTATTTGGTCTCCATAGCAGTTTTTGGGTGCAAACTAAAAACTTTACTTTGGCACACATTTCAGATACTGGAAGTGGAATGGTTTGTCCTGCTTGGGAAGTACTGAATGCCTAAATTCACATCATCTAAAAAGATGAGAGGTATGGTTTATAAGTATGTCTCATCTGTGCTAATATCCGCGGACATCTTGCAGGACTTTAAAAAGGAGATGGACTGTAGTTTTACACATATATGCTTGCTAATAAATTTAGATTTGACGGAACATTGTAAGAATTTGGTAAAATGGTTTCTCTGTTGTGCAGAAGTGTGAAATTGTGTCTTGCCCTGACAACGAACTGGAAAATGATTCCTTACAAAAAAGGGAAAAATGGAATGGAAGTTTGCCCTGACACTACATTCTGAAGATAGAATTCTCTGTCTTAAATTAGATTTGAAATATAATGCATGTCAACTCCAGCGCTATAAGAAGGATATAGAGAAAAAATATCTGCGACCCTAGACCAAGGAACAAGTTTGGATGCACAACAGTTTGCCACTACTTTATAATATTTCTAGCTTTGACATCTTCAGGTTTTGAGGTTGTCTGTTGTAGAACTGGTAAAACAAAATGTGTATTACTTGATCTTCTCTTAACTAAAAAGTCATTCTTAAATCCAGGACTGTCTAAAGCTCTGAGACACTGCTGTTCTTTTGTCCAAGAGCTCATAAAAGTTTTTGCAATGAGTCATCAAAACAAAGCTGTGAGAGTGGAGTGATTTGTTACAGTCACAAAATTAAATTGTTAATTTGTTGTTTGATTGTTGCAGTGTAAAGTTTTTTTCATGTATTCCCATATTATTCTCAGTGAAAGAAATTATAGCTTCTCAAAGTAGGCATTATAAATTTTATGTGCATGTCAGAGAAGTAACACCATCACAGCTAGCCTTGATTCTTATAAAGATTTTGGGACATTTAGTTTAATCCATTAAGTGGCAACTGTCTCACCAGACTTTCCCTTGTAATGGGACATTGTATTCTGCTGCATGGCAGACCTGGTCGCTTATTTATACACCTTGAATTCCGTCATAGGTTTAAAGTGTTTTTATCCAAGAATGTCTGCTACATCTGAGATTGACATTGAGATGTCACATGACAAAAGTAAAGCGAGCAGCAGAGCAGATCTTAGCTAACTGTAGTTGTTCTTCCAAGTTATGCCTTAAGAGTTTGCTCTAGGTGGCAATACTTAAGAGCCTAATGAAAAAAGCACTGCATCTATATTGTTGTCAGGACAGAGCTCAGTGTTCACAAATGAGGCTAGGTCCATAATGATAATTTCAACCTTGGGGAAGTTGTCATTTATGTAATAGGGACAGGGGTTCTGGTTTGTTTGTTGAAGAGTGCAATAGGAACAGAAGAACATTACTAGGTAAGTGATTACAGGGACCATAAGAGGCCTAACCATAAAATAGTGGCCCATTCCCAAATGGGAGTTGAACAGGGGCCATGTAGGTGATAAATGGGAATTGTAACCAATAGACCTTATGGGCATACCCACAGTATTACATTTCTTTGCATTGAGCTTAAGCCTGTGTTCCTTATGTCCTGAGTTTATGTGGGTTAGTTCTTCTTGGAAGGTGTGTGTTGTCTGTTGAGTTAATGACTGCTTCTAGATTGTAGTCATCAGCAAACATAATCAGCCACAGGCCATCAACATCTGCTTGTACATCAGTGCAGTATATGCCAAAGAGGACTGTGCCTAATATGGAAGTCTGTGGGCCACCATTACTGGCAAGCCTTTTATAGGATAGTGTTCCACCAACTTTGACTGTGTGGAATTTATCAGTGAGCTAGTTTGCAATATAGGAGATAATATGGAGGTTTAGGGGGTATCATTATAACTGTGTTAGAATGTGTGGAATAGCATCAAAGGCCTTGTCCCAACTCTCAGTAAACAATGTACACTGATTTACCTTCATCCACTGCTTCTATAACTTTTTCAAAGAAATCTACGGAGTTTACTTGATAAGATGTACCATTCACAAAACCAAACTGGTTTGGGTTTAAGACTCATAGACTCCCAGTCTTGTTACTTATGTCATCCATAATGATACTGTCTACTGCTTTACAAATAATACTATTAAGGCTGATAGGTCTGTAATTCCCAGGGCCAGTGGTGGGGCTTCTCTTATGGAAGGGTGATACAATAGCTGCTTTCCAGGTCTAAGGCACATTAACTGGTGAATAGAAGGAGAGAGTAAGACTGAACAGGTTTGCTAATAAAAAGGCAGCCTGATATGTCATCTGGACCCATGAAGTAAATATTTGTTTTGGAGAATATATTTAGGACTTATTCTGAGGTGATTGTGTGTGTGTGTGTGTGTGTGTGTGTGTGTGTGTGTGTGTGTGTGTGTGTGTGTATGTGTGCGTGCTTGCTTGTGTGTGTGGGGGGGTGGTAAGGACTGTATGGAGGGGTGAACAGGACAGGGTACACTGGTGAGAAGCTTACACTACATATATATATTGACAGTGTCCTCCAAGTCAGAGTAAGTGAAACTGTTACAGATCATTTCAGTTGAAAGCTCAACATTGCTCCTTAAATTTCTAACGTATTAAAAAAGGACTTTATGGTTATCTGTGGAAGAGCTGATAAGGTTTAATTCATACTTGACTTTGATCTTTCACCAGAGGTCTTTGTTTAACTTTTTGAAAGTCATTTCTAGAGTGAGGAGGTTTCAGTTTATTCTTTAGGCCAGTAGTTATTTCCTTTAATTGTAGAATGTGATGTTCTCCCTTTCATTCTTCCTCAACATATGAGTTAAGGAGCCAATCCTCAGATCTGACTCTGCCACTTTCTACAAAGTTCAGATCCAACTCTTGAGCTCCTCCCTCTACCCATAATGCCCTAGCCCAACCCCAGTACCTCAGATCTCGTTTGTCACCATCTTACACCTCTATTGCAGCAGCTTTAAGCATTTAGTTAGTTATAAGTGTACCAGTTTATTTATATCTCCTGTTTATATTTTGATATGTATTTAGATTTTACCTCCCTCTAATTTCTGGGTTCTCTTCATCAGGTTTCTTACTTTTAACAAAGTAAGTTGTTGCAAGTACCATTGTTGGTATTCTTTCTATCATATCTCTTTATTTCCTACCCTTTTTAGTGGGGTATTCCTTAATACCAATGCGGATATTTTTTTTTCTATCTGTTAGAGTTAAAAAAATCCTTTTTGTTATCATTTACTGCCTTATGGCTATAGTGACATGGCTGAAAAACCTACAAGTTTCAAAAAATACACTTCCTGTCGGCACAGAATCCCAAACATGGATGCCCACAGGGAGTGTGTTTATTGTTTAGGAGCAGCACACTTGGGTACAAATTAAGGGTGGCCATGGTGGTGCAGTGGTTAGCATTGCCGCCTCACAGCAAGAGGTTCTCCGGTTTGATTCTCAGCTGGGGTGCCTTCTGTGGGGAGTCTGCATGTCCTCCCTGTGGTCGCGTGGGTTTCCTCCGGGTGCTCCGATTTCCTCCCACATCCCAAAGACATGCTGTAGGTGGATTGGACACTCTAAATTGGCCCTAGGTGTGAGTGTGTGCATGTGTGTGCCTTCCGTGGAAGGTTGGGCGCCGGGCTGGCAACTCAACACCGTAAAACTCCACTGCCAGTCGTTCTGCGGACTATTGTTCTGCTGTGGCGACCCCTAACCTGGATAAGCCGAAAGGAGATGATGACACTTGGGTGCAAATTGTACCATTTGCACAGATTTTAACTTTAGGGTTATTGCTGATAGATGTAGTAAGCTAGTCCTCAGGGGGTTGCTACCACCTTCATCTTCCTCTTCCTCGGGACCTCAAACCCCCAGTAAATCTTCAAAGGCTCCTTCAGAGCACAGGAAAAGATTACCCCGAAAGTCTCTGAAGACTTCATCGTCCTCAGAGCTGCCACAAAAGATATGAAGGTCTTCAGACCTGATTTCATCGGAACCAAAGGAAAAAAATCTTTAGATCCGATAGTAATATCTAGTACTTCTCAGGTGCAGCCTGCAGATCAGAAATCTTTGGATCTGATATCAGGTGTTTTTCAGACACCAAGAACAGTTCACCTGAGTTCATCATAGATCCGATATCGCCTTGGCTGCATTCCCCTCTTATGCAAATGCATAGTAAGCACTCCAGACCTCACTTGACCACCTCACCCATCAGGTCCTCTGGAGTCTGTCTGAAGGACAAGTGGATAGAATTTTGAGGACATTTCTCAAAGCTTAGATTCAGATGGAGGTTATTTCTTCTCCATCTCCCATTGGATCCATGAGCCTTCCTTCCTCCTCACAAGCTATTGTATTTCCTTCTCTGATTTGTCCGTCAGTTTCAAAGCCCCAGGATCTGACATCCCGAGAGTATTGGTGTCAGAGCTGAAAAGAGTCACATGTTCGACTCCAACTGTATCCCTGACCAGTTCAGCTCCTGCTTCCTTGGATCAGGATGTATCTTGTAGCCAAAACATCATCATTGGATCTCTAGGGCTAAGATTGACTCCGATGTTGTAGCCTTTCTTGCTTCTTGCAGCTTCAGCATTATATTCTTCAGGTCCAGCTCCCTCCTTGAGGCACGGATCTGGTCAGAGTTGTGGCCTGCCTCCCTCAGAGATCTAAGCTCCATTGTGACCTGCCATGACTTCTGTGGGTCCATTGGTCTTTGAGGTTGTGTAGAGGCCTGGTCTGTCTTTTTCAGATCCTACACCCTATCCTCCTTTGGTTCTGAGCTCTGATCCCATCAAATCTACTCCACAGGAACAGCAAGTACCAAGTAGTGTCCAGATGGTTCCAATAGAGGAACTACCCCTGTCTTCAGACACCTCTCCAGAGCATCCCATTGAAGAGGTTCACCAAAATAGAGTATGCAAAAAGATGGACTTAAATTCCCCCAAGGAATCCTTCACCGAAGATACTGACTTTGACGAAGGGGAAGGGTGTCCCAGATCACCACTTGACATCTCCTTTGGAGATATTTTGGAAATCTGTAAGCAAAACAGTGGTTGGTCCTTAGAGAACCCATCCCCTCAGGAGTTACTGTTCTTGGAAGCTTTGGATTCTGGCCCATCTATGTCTTGGGTGACTCCCGCAGCCGATGAGCTTATTATGCTGGGTATGGAAAGAACCAGACACTGTTGAGCCTATCCCTTGTCGCCCAGGCACAGTATTAGTCCCTCCAAAAGATAGACCACATTGGAGCAAAGGTGTGCCTCATGATGCTATGGTTGTTGCGGCAGCCTCCAAGAAGGAGCTTGGGGAGCAGAGCTCCTCTGTCCACCCCCCCTACAGAGGGTTTAGGGAATTGGGCAGGTTTGGAAAGTCCAGATTTGCATCAGTGACCTTTGCCTTGTGGTCACTGAACTATTTGGTGCACTTTACTAGACCATAGACGGATTTGACTAAGGAACTCTCAGAGTCTGTCTTAGAGTCCGTATCTCCAGAGGATTATAAGACATTATCCTCACAGCTGGCCACTTTTATTTATATTAAATGTGTCTATGAGACTAATTTCATATGCTGTGGAAGTTACCTCACATGCCACTGGTTTGGGCATTGTCATACGGAGACATGCCTTGATGCAGCTATATGACTTTGCAGAACCCTTCAAGTTTTCCTTCATCAGTGCTCCATTTGATGGAACTTCATTTTCTGGCCCCTCTATGAAAGAAACGCTTTCCTGCAGTAAACAGGAAGGAAAGACACTGTCTGCTGTAGGGATTTGCATTTCTTGCCCTCAGTTATCATTTACAAGGAATCAAAGAGGAGGCAGGAAAATATTGTTCCATAAATCCAAGGGATCTTTCCAGGATTCATGTGGAGATAATTCCCTCAGATGCAGAGGAGGGAATTCGGATGGAAGACACCAGTGTCATGGCAGGGGAGTTCTGCAAAATCCAGGCTTCTGAGATGACTTTCTGGATAGACCCTTTCAGTGCTCCTGAAGTGCTGCCTGACAGCCCTTCGCTGGAGGTAGTCTGAGGACATTTGTCTTTCATCGTGATTCCTGGGCTACTATAACAAAAGATTCTTGGGTGCTAAAAATAATACCCAGAGATTACTTTATACCATTTTCCAAACACCGCCCCCAAAAGAAACAAGCTTTCTGATATTCCACCCAGTCAGAGAAAAGCTGCATCCCAAGAAATTCAGAAGCTGTTAGACAAAGGAGTCATCCAAGAGGTCCCAGCAGACAAGAGAAGATTCAGAACTTACTTGAGGTTCTTTTTAGTGCCAAAAAGACAAGGGACATGAAACCGATTTTGGATCTAAGCAATCTGAACCAATATATGAAGAAGTCAAAGTTCTGAATGGTCATAGTTCAGTCCATCCCACCTCTTTTACACAAAGATGATTGGATGTCAATCTTCAGGATGCGTACTACCTCATAAAAATAGACAGAAGATCCAGAAGATACTTGCTCTTTCAGAGAGGAGCTAGTCAGTATCAGTTCAGATCCCTGCACTTTGGACTCAGTACAGCCCCCAGAGTGTTTACCAAATGCATGACTGTGGTAGCAGCTCACTTGAGACTGCAAAAATTCAAAGTGTTTCCGTATTTAGATGACTGGCTTCTCACCACTCTAACCAAGCATCTCCTAGAATAGACCAGGAAATATTTGCTCCAAATTTGCCAGTCTTAAGGCATTACAGTCAGTATGCCCAAATCAAAGCTACTGCCGGTTCAGACCCTGGAGTTTATTGGCACTCATCTGTGACCACAGTCAAGTCCCAGGTTCAGCAAGTCATTTCTCATCCTGTTCCTCACAGTAAGCTAGCTCTGGGGTCCATGGCAACATCTATAGTATTATTCCCTTTAGCACATTACTATATGCGTGTTTTGCAGTGGACTGTAGCAGTTCAGTGGTCTGTTCTTCGACATCCTTTTTCTTATCCAGTCAGACTCGTTCAGTTATGCACAGATCGTCTTTATTTTTTTTTTTGTTCAGATAATTTTATTGTTTTCCAATAAATAATATTGATTTTACAAATACATTGAAAAAGGTTTATAATAAACTATTTACAATATATACAATTGGCCTAGAATAAGAAACAATATAGAAGAATTTAGTTACACCAGATTTGAATATAATTTTGTATCTAATATATAAACAAAAAGATTTATATCAGGTTAAAGTCTCAATGAGAGAAAGTACTTTTGTCCAAGGGTTGTTAGTCCAGTTCTTAGGAGATATTCTTAGTTCTTTAGTTTTTGTTTCCAGTTGCACAGTTTCTTTCAATAGGGTTAAAGAGTCTTCTATAGTTGGAGTAGAAGAGGATTTCCACTTCCTTTTGATGCATTTCCTGGCTTCTTCTAGCATAGTCCAAAGAAGATAAAGATCTTTTTTTTTTCATTAAATTGTTTTCATTAACATTCAGCAAAATTAATGACTTTGACAAATTGAATGAGTCTGTATAAATAGCTTGGAAAAATGTATTAATCTCTTCCCAGAATTTCTTAATGTAAATACAATCAAAAAAATATGTGACCAATCAGCTTTACAAATCATTGAACATCTCCAACATGTTACATCTTTGGAAGAGTTAAATTTTGCTATTATATTTGGAGAGTAAAAAGCTCTATGTAAAAATTTCCAAGCAAATATTTTCCCTGTTTGTAAGTTAGAGGTCAGTTTAATAGAGTACAAGAGGTTAGTTTTATTTTTGACAGATACATTTAAAGAAAGTTCTCTATTAATAAAATTCCAATAATTTTGATTGGGGTTAGCTTTATAATTTATTATGATTTTGTATATGTTTGATGTTGTATTTGTCCAGTGAAAACCATTATATAAAACTTCATTCATAAAAAAATATGAATTTAGGAATAGATTTAAAGGAAGAAGTATCAATTATTCTACATAACTCTTGGGTATAAGATTGCAAGCTGTTGAGAACTAGCCAATCAGGACTTGATAAATCAAAGGAACTTTTTAACTGTTGTATATCTAAAACCTTCAGATTTTTTATACATTGATATCAACATGTAAAGTTTTTAGTTTCCCAAGCATTCAGTACATTTATATGAATTTTATTTAAAAAGTTTTTAGTAGATCTGAAAGGAAATAATAATTCTAGCCATAGTTTTATATCAATGTTATTATTAATAAAATTTCTACAAGTATTTTATATATATGGTTTATATATTTTAGATTAGTAGGTTTAGAAGAGATATATTGTATGTTTACACTAAGGATGTGCCAACGTTTATTATTTTGATCATTTAATTGCAGATTTTTAGTTAATTTATTTTCATTTAGAAAGATAATGTGTAAAGATTTCCATGCTGAAGAAAATTTGGGGTCTATCCAATTTATGAATATTTTAAAAATAGATGCTTTAATATGAGTCTTTGTCTGGAAAATCGATACTGCCTAATTCCCAAGGTCTTATGTGATTTGAAAAAGCAACTCTATTTCTTTTTGGGAACCACAAAAAAATTTATAAGAATTTTCTTTATTTCTTTTAAAAGATTTCTATTGGGGAGCATAAGAATAGCTTGATTAAATCATTTATTTTTGGAAGGAGAACCATCTTTATTAGTTGCAATCTATCTTCAAATTTTAAGAATAATTTATTCCATTTTTCATTATGTGATTTTAAGGTTTCCATAATATTGTTGTAATTTATTTTTAATGTTAAATCTATGTTTTTACAAAGAACTATCCCTAAATAATTTATGGAGGAAACCTGTTTCCCAATTAATTGATTTAAATTTAAGTGAATATCGATTTTTTTGTTTTAAACATGAAATTGGACTTTGTTTTGCTAACACGTAAACCTGAGATTTGATGAAATGCATCAATTTGTGAGTGTAACTCTTGTAGAGATTCATCTGAGTTGGTTAGAGTAAGGAGAATTTCGTCAGCATAGAGCATTATTTTAGAATTATATTGACCATATACTTCAGTACCTTTGATCTTAGGGTTATAACGGTTTATTGAAGAAAAGTATTCCATTACTGGTGCAAATAGTGTAGGGGACATAGGACAACCCTGCTTTGTACCCTTGGTAATTTCGATGGCTTCTGAGGTGAATGGGCCTAATTTTAAATATGCATGATTATTTTTATAAATGTTTTTGATTAATGAAATGAATTGTGTGGGAAAGTTAAAGAGTTCTAAAAGTTTAAAAAGATAATCCCACTTTAGAGAATCAAAGGCTTTTTCAATGTCATGGGCGATTATAAGGTCTTTTTGATTGTCTCTATTCATAATGTCTATAATTGTTAATATTCTTTGGATGTTATCATGGGTATGTCTGTTATATATAAAACCAGTTTGATCATCACTAATAACATAAATTAGAGTTTTTTTAATTCTATTAACCAGAATAGACATGAATATTTTGAAATCATTATTGAAAAGTGAAATTGGTCTATATGAACTACATTGTTTGGGGTCTTTATTTTCTTTTTTGATTGGAGTGATGAGTGAAAATCTCCATGATGGTGGAATTGTATTGTGGATATGAATTTCATTTAGTGTTTTATGTAAAGTTGTGATTGCAGAGGTAGGTAATAATTTATATATTTCCATAATAATTCCATCTATTCCAGGGGCTTTATTGTTTTTGCCTTCTTTAATTTTTTTCAGGAAGTTCCTTAAGAGTAATTTGTTTTTGAATATCTATAATTAGTTTTTCTAGAATTGTCTTTATTTTAGAAAAATCCAGATGTTCATCGTGTTACCCTGCTGCAGTCATTACACTTGGGTTATCCTGTCATCAGGCAGTCCCGCAGTCGGCCTGAATTCCAAAGTCTTAGTCTGGCGTTGGTTGCTGTCGCTTCTTCCCTGACGTCAGTGCGCCAGGGGTATATAAGAGGCATCCGACACCATTTTCTTCAGTCTTTCTTGCCACGTGGTGCCTGAAGCAGAAGCAGTTTGCAAGTGCCGGTCGGCCGACACCTGAGATTTTCGAATCGAATTTCAGTCCGAAGTCTTCAAAGCTAAGTACCCCATTGGGGAACCTTTTCTTGCCTCAGTCCGATGTCAGAAAAAGTTAACAATTGCATTTCTTGTGGGAAGCAAATACCTCATAAGGACTTTCATTCTTATTGTATACCTTGCCTAGGCCCAGACCACGACGTCACTGGTTGTCGGTTTAAGACTCCTCTAAAACCAAAAAAGACTGCACATCAGTCTCCAGTTCAAGGCCCCATGCCTAAGAAACAGATGCTTAAAATGGCTGAAGATTTGATTTCTTTGATCAGGGGTTCCCAACCCCCCCCCCCCGACAAAAGGCCTAGACAAGAGGAGGATTATGCCTCCTTTGATCAAGTGTCTATTTCCTCAGACTCCTCTGAGGAACAGGATTACTCCTTTCCCCCTTATGAAGATTCTGATGCTGAAGATTCCATTCCCTCAGCTTCTCCCCCTGAAGGCTATTCCTTTGGGGAAACCTTACATACCATGAGGGAACATTTCCACTGGGAAGGTCAGGACTACTCCGACTCAAAGAAAAGGCTCCGAGAGTTTCTTTTACTTCCCCAGCACAGACCACTTGCTATCCCTCCAGTTTTAGACATTGTGGATGATGTTTACTTAGAATCTAGTCTAAATCCAGATTCCCTGCCTCCTGCTCCAGCCAAACCAGACAGATATTATACAGTGCCTGACTCACACAAATACCTTTACAAAAGCCCTGTTGCTGACCCAGAGACAATCTCTCAGGGTCCCAAAGGGGCTAAGGCTTGGCTAAAAATCCTGTACCCTCTGAAAGGGACTCCAGAGCACTAAATAGGTGGGGGAAGAAGGTTTACACCTCAGCTACTCTAGCTATGAGAGCAGTAAATTGTCAATTTCACATGCTGAAATACCAGCAATTCCTAATGTCTCAATTAAAACAAAATATGAGCACGCACCCTCAACAGTCTGAATTCAAGGAAATGCAGGATCTGTTGCATGCAGCTGAACAGGTGGGCAAACATACTTTACAATGTGGATTTGATTCCTTGGACGCTTCCTGTAGAGCAGCTGTTACTGGGTCTGTTATACGTAGGCATGCTTGGTTAAAGGAACAAACTCTGCCTGATCATGTTAAAGCAAAGCTACTAGATGCACCCTTACAGCAGGATGTCTTATTTGGGGTTAAAGCAGAAGAGGTTTTAAAGAAAATGGAGGATAAGGCAAAATCTATGCAGACGGTCAAAGATTTCTTACAGGTGCAACCCCCACGCTTCAACAGAAATTGGCCAACAAAAAATTGGTCATTTACAGCTTCTGACAGACCACAGAGGGGTAAATACAGACGCCCAAGGGGCAGAGGTCAAGCACAACTCCCTTACAAACCTCGCCAATGGGGCACTGCAACACAGAAGGGAGGAGAGGACAGGCCCCAAACTAACAGAAGACGAACATAATGACTTAAACCTCAAACTGCCAAGCAAAGCTCTCTTGGCAGCTCCCTTGGGAGGAAAATTAGCACTTTTTGCAGACAACTGGTGCATCATCACAAAGGACAAATGGGTCCTAAACATTATCTTGCAAGGATACAGATTCCATTTTCACACCTTGCCAAGGATAAAAGGAATGCCAAACCTGCCACAAAATCAATGGGCAGAGGCACAAAAACAAATTACAGCTCTCATGGACATGAGAGCCATTCAACTGGTACCTATACAGGAGCAAGGCCAAGGATTTAACTCAAGGCTCTTTCTAGTCCCCAGAAAGGACAATGCATGGAGACCCATTCTGGACCTCTCAATTCTAAACACCTACTTGCAAGTACCCAAATTCAAGATGCTAACACTACAGCAGCTTCTTCCCATGTTGAGCAAGAAGGCTTAGCTAGTAACGTTGGACCTCAAGGAGGCATAACTGCATGTCCCTATCAGACAAAATTGCTGAAGATACCTCCGTTTCATTGCAGGTTCAACCCATTATCAATTCTCTGCACTGCCCTTTGGTTTATCTACTGCGCCCAGGGTCTTCACAAAATGCCTGGCACCAGTAATTGCATACTGCAGACAGAGAGGAATTCAAATATACCCATACCTGGATGACTGCCTCATCCAAGCAGAAAACAAGGACATTCTCTTACAACATCTGGCATTTGTAAAACACCTTCTAAGTTGCCTAGGGCACACAGTAAACAAAAAGAAATCAAAACTAGTGCCCTCACAAAACATGACATTCCTGGGTGCCAGCTTGAATACAACGGCCCAGATGGCTTATCTGATGCCAGACAAACAACTACAACTAACTCAATACTTCAAAATAATGGCAACAAAGACTCAACTCCCTGCAAGAAAAATTCTGCAGGCCTTGGGCTTCATGGCATCTTGCATACTACTAATACCATTTGCAAAACTGCATATGAGGAAATTACAATGGTAACTGAAAAGCGTATGGACTCAACACAGCCACAGCTTGGAAACAATGATACCTCTCATTCCCTGCCTTCAACAGGAGTTTCTGTGGTGGTCACAGGCATGTCACCTCAACAAGGGTCAGCCTTTCACCTTACCCCCAGCCAGGCAAACTATGACAACAGATGCATCGGACTATGCCTGGAGGGCACACATGGCAGGACAGTGTGTTCAAGGCATATGGACTACAGATCAAAGAAATCTGCACATCAATCAAAAAGAAATGCTAGCTGTACAGAATGCTCTGACAGCCATCAAGAACCTCTTACATCCAGGACAGCATATAATAAGGACAGACAACACCACAGTAATGTGGTACATAAACAAGCAAGGGGGTACATACTCCTACCCTCTATGCAGGCAAGCAATGACCTTGTGGAACAGAACACTGGCTTACCAAGTTCAATTACAAGCACAATTTCTGCCAGGAAAAAAGAACACATTGGCAGATGACCTAAGCAGGAACATCATGGATCCCCACGAGTGGAAACTGGATCCACAAGTATTTGCAATGATAACTCAAAAATGGGGGCACCCAGACATAGACCTGTTTGCCAACCCCCAAAACTATTAGCTATCAAAATTTTGCACAAGGACATTTCACCATCAAGCTTGGAAAATGGACGCACTCTCATTCAGTTGGAAAATGTTGACAGTATATGCCTTCCCTCCATTGCCCCTTCTCACAAAGGTGCTGCTGAAAGTCAGAATGGAGAGACCCCGAATGATACTCATTGCCCCAGACTGGCCACGCCAGCACTGGTACCCACTACTAAGGAACATGGCCCACGGCCCACCATGGATTTTACCACAAATTCCTCATCTGCTCACACAGCAATACAGTCAGATTCTACACAGCCAGCTCAAAACCTCAAATTTGACTGCATGGCAAATCACCTAAGCAACCAGCCAGCTCGTCTTTCACAAGCTGTTATGGATGTCATTCTGGAGGCCAGGAGGCCCAGCACCAGGAAAGCCTACTCAGTCAAATGGAAAGTATTTTGTGCCTGGAACCAAGCTAAAGGCCAAAATCCCCTTGAGCCGGACATACCTCAGATTCTACAATATTTAACTGAGAATTTACACAAAGGACTTTTCTTTTCATCTATTAAAATCCATGCCTCGGCTATTTCAGCTCACTACAACACGGATCCTCCCTTATTTTCACATCCACTTCTAAGGCAGTACCTCAGAGGGGCCAAAAACATAAGACCTCCCAGGAGAGCACCACCGCCAACTTGGGACCTCAACTTTGTTCTGGAAAAACTTACACTGCCACCATTTGAGCCAGCTTTCTCGGCTGATTTAAAGTTTATATCATGGAAAACTGCCCTGCTGCTTGCAATTACTTCAGCCAGAAGAGTCTCAGAGCTACAGGCACTAATGGCAGTAGAGCCTTTCCTCATTTTTCATCAAGACAGAGTTTCTCTACGAACTAACCCCTCCTTTATGCCAAAGGTGGTATCCAGTGTGGCTCTAAATCAAACCATCCATTTACCCACCTTTTTCCCAAATCCACAGAACAAAGGAGAAAGACTCCTGCACTCCTTGGACATTCACAGGCAACTACGTTACTACTTGGATAAAACTAAGGTTTTCAGAAAATCTGACCAGCTTTTTGTATCCTATGCTACAGCATCACAAGGAAAGGCTATCTCAAAACAGACCATTTCCAAATGGATAGGACATTGTATACGTTTCTGCTACACCCATCATGGAAAACCAGTTCCTGCTAGCATAAGGCCCCACTCCACCAGGGCAGCAGCTACATCTACTGTCTTCCTCAGGGGGTGCCAACCAAGGATATTCTGGAAGCTGCAACTTGGAGTTCAGTACACACCTTCACCAAACACTGTAACTTACCGTTTTACTCTAAGACTAGAGCTGGCTTCGCCACTGCAGTTTTGCTGGGCCTTCTAACCTCTTCTAACCCTGTTTGATTCCACCTCCCATCCTTAGCTTTGGGATTCAACCCAAGTGTAATGACTGCAGCAGGGTAACACGATGAACATAGTACAATTTTGTACCTACCATAAATGTAGATGTTCGAGTGTTCACCCTGCTGCAGTCCAGGTTACCCTCCCTCCATCCCCTCTGACCTAACTGAAAGCTTTCCATACCTTAAAATCTGATACAACCTTTGTGGTGTATTTGGTTATAGCTGGAGGTATGTTTTGTTTATGCTAAACTTTTATTATTGGTACTATGTAGTGACCTCCTTTTGGGGGGGTCACCTGACATCTGGGGCAAGAAAAACTGAAGAAAATGGCGTTGGATGCCTGTTATATACCCCTGGCGCACTGACGTCAGGGAAGAAGCGACAGCAACCAACGCTGGACCAAGACTTTGGAATTCAGGCCAACTGCGGGACCGCCTGACGACAGGATAACCCAAGTGTAATGACTGCAGCAGGGTGAACACTCGAACATCTATATTTATGGTAGGTACAAAACTGTACTTTCTAAATTTGGGTTGATATGAAGTGGATCATTTTTTTCTAAAGTGCTCTGCATAATGATATTTAAAGGCATCTAAAATATCACTTATATCTGACATTTTTTTATTGTTTTTCCCTTCATGAGTGATGTTTGTTATGTTGTTATCAGTGTGTTGTCTTTTTATTCTCATAACTAAGTTATGCAGATGTTTTGGTGAGACAGAGAACAAATTTAATTTTAATTTTCTAGAACCATATTAGTCTTGTGAGTTAAAATTTAATTGTATTTTTTGTATAATTCCCCGATCTCTTTTTTTTTTGTAGATGTGTCCAATAAATCAATGGTATTGGTTTCTATGATTTGCTTCTGTATGTTAGATGTCTCAGATTCCCATTCTTTTATTTTGATATTAAACCATGTTATGGTTTTACCATATAAGTATGCCTTTAGAGAGTCCCAACGAATAACTATATATCTTTTGTATAATTAATATCTAAGAAGAATTGAATTACCGATTCTAACCAAGGTTTGAATTGTTTCAATTTGGTAATATAAGCTGGGATTCTTTTTGTATAAGTTAATCTCTTGAAATCTGTCTGAAACTTAAGAATAAGTGAATTATGATCGGATATAGGACAAGGGGTTATACAGAAATTGTTTATTTTGAATTTCAACTTGAGTTATAAAGATTTTATCAATTCTTGTTTGGGTATTAAATCTGTAATCACTAGTTGAGTGTAGTAGAGAATTGTTCTCTTTGAGATTGAATGTGTCATTTAAATTTAAATTCTCAGTCCATTTCTTAAGAGATTTAGAAATGGGAGTTAAGCGAATTGGTCTCTTATTGGTAGTTTCTGAATTATTCAAGATACAGTTAAAGTCACCTCCTATTATCAAAATACCTTTGTATACTCTATTAATAAGGTCTGTATGTTTTTTGATTGTTCCCACACCAATGCCAGGAAACCAATATAAGTTTACTAAGGTCCAGATTCTATTTCCAAATGCTAACATTACCGTTGCTAGAAGTCCTTCTTTGTCTTTGTAAATAATTTGAGGATTAGTAACATTTTTTTCCATAAAATTAATACACCTCTAGTTTTTTTTATTATAAGAAGAATTAGATAATTTTAAGTATTCATTTGTATTCCAAATATGTTTATCATTTGTATTAAAGTGAGTTTCTTGTAGAAGTACTATTTTAGGTATTTTAAAAGATTGTATCTTTTCCTTGGAGTATTTAATCCATTAATGTTTAGAGAAAGTATAGTTAAGTCCATCTTATATGTTTAAAGGTCTAATATAATCATAGAAAGCATGCGTGTATAGCATTTTTGTCAGTCAAATCCTGTGTAACATTCTCATAAGATTTATATCCTAATATCTGATAGATGTAAAAAATATAGATTTAGGAAATATTGAGGCCATAAAGGAGAACAATTATGTGTGATGTGAAACTTAACATGAAAATAAGTAAACAATAACTCTAAAAGTCCCTCAAACAAACATGGAGTTAAAAACACTCCTAATCCGGTAAAACAAAGCTGTTTAACCAGATTAACCATTATATCCAAAGGAAATTAAAGTGTTATGTATGCTGCTGAGCTCCATTTTTAAAATTCTGGAGATTTGTTATTTCCAGTTAGATAAAGAAAATAACTATCAGAGAAATTGATAACATTAAATGGCTCAGAGTGAAAAGCAAAAAAAATATATATATATATATATATATATATATATATATATATATATATATATATATATATATTTTAGTAAATACTGTCATTAGATAGAAAGAAATTTATAACAAATAAAGAATTCCAAGTATAAGAAAAAGTGTGATGAAGAGAACTTTATCAAATGTTATTAGGCTATACTTTGAATATGAACCAATTTCATAAATTGAAGATTGCTAATGAAAATTAATAATATAATTCATATTCCAATTATTCAACAATATTACATTTCATTGTAAAATAATCAATAAATGTGAACTAGTATAATGACAAAGCAATAAATATTTTTTTTTTCATTGTTCCTGTTCCTTTCCTTTCATTTTTCTCTTATGCCTCTTAGCAACATTTGGAATATGAAAGTAAAACAGGAAGTCACTACAGAATAAATTTTGATAAAACTATTATATAAAAAGATTTTGATAAATTAATTATTGTACAATATTAACTCATTGAAGTAACTTCAAATCCTACATCACAGATCCAGTATACAAATAAATATTAATATGTTTCACAGATTATTTTGCTGTGTTCCAAGCTTCTTTAGATACATCTCTGAACTTCAAATTTCCTAGATCTAGAATATTAAATAATAAGCTAAAATTTAAGTAAAAGAGAATAATTGTTATTGTTTGCAAATTTTGTTTTAGTAAATAAGTTCATAATATATGAAGGGTAAGAAGTATAAATGATTATGATGAGTAGTATCAATAGTGGATATTAATCATTCCTTAGAAACATTACAATTTAATCAGTAGTGCATTGCTTGGATCATAATAAATGGATCAATGCTATAACATCAAACATTTCTGACTGTACTTATTTCCTGTAAACATACAGAGAAATATGAACTAATATATTGCATTTAATATTTTATACTTTACCCTATTATCCAACATTTATTACTTTATCATCTCAGTGTATACATAAATATATGAACTACCCCAGAGAGTAAGAATAAATTATAAACAAGTTGGATTAAGACATTTCCTTCTTTACCCTTCTTTTTTCTTTAAACACAGAACAGACAATAAATTAAAGATTTGTTAGTCTTTAATAAATAATTTCCAAATAAAAATGCTAAATAATTGAAGGCTTAGTTTAGTTTGAATTAAATTTATGTATAGATATTTTGTAGTACCTATAAAACTTTCTAAGTTTGTGAGCTCATTTGTTATTATTGTAAAGGTGTTTACAATGGCAGTAAATGGTTTATACTAGATGTGAGAAGATTTATAAAGACTTAATTGTTCACATGTTTGACACTAGTAGGCTATACTTGCCATGTATAATTAAACACAGTATTTGCTTCTACTTTACATCTAAATCAGCACTCTAATAAATGTCATAATTCACTAATTTGAGTGTTTCTCTAAACTACTAAACTATCGTAACTGTGCCAGTTTGTACCAAGCAATAAACAAGTGACACGTTTACATAGAACTAGTTATGATAATCACTGTATACTAATGTGCTAAACTAATTGAGAACAATAGAAATCAGGGAAGTTTAAATATGGATAACGTAACTAAATACAAAAATGAGCAGACCACCATGAGATTCCAAAGAATTTTTTCAAAAAATCAAATAAAAATCACGAAACTTTTAATATAAAAAACAAACTAAAAATGAACATGAAACAGAGCTCAACTGTATATAAGTGCTTTCATCTTTTCAGTCTTCATCAGATCTATACCAAGAGCTCCATTCACTGGTTTAAAACAGATTCACATCCAATCAGCAGCTTAAGTCAAGTTCTTGTGTGAGTTGTCTTCCAGTGGCACACATAGAGACACCCCTCCTCTTTCAGCCAATTAAAAAAACATAGGCAGTAACTAAAATTCCTTGATTCTTTCATTAAGAAATATCATTTGTTAGTGGGTAGTAAACCCTTAAATGAAAATGAGGCATATATAATGTGAGCTTAAACATCTTTTACTTAAACCAGCGATACAAAAAGGCACAGGAACCCAAAGTGAGCTCAGTGGTCCGGAAATATAGTTTCTTCTTAACGCAAAATTTTATTGGAAAGTAAATCACAGCGTTTTCGCTACTAACAACTGTTGTAGCTTCTTCAGAGAACAAACAAACAGTTTGGCGCCAACAATGCAAGATTTAAATACATTAATTAGATAATTAAAAGCACGTCACTTCCCTTCCTTCAATGACAAAAAAATAAACATTATATAATTATAAAAAACATTAAAGACTATCAATCTATAAAACTTGTAAAATTATTCAAGAGATGAAAAATACATGACATTATAACAACCAAGTGTGCCTCTATTGGTGTTGAACTATTAAAATGTTAGACTAATAAGTTGAAGAGCATAAGGAAATTATGCCTTGTTAGTTTCAGCTCAGAGACTCAAACAGGGGATATACAGAAAAATTTAAAATTTTAAATGAAAACTGGTTTATTAACCATGATGTTAACAAGTATACTAGAAGAATAACAATACTGAACCCATGTACAGTGCTTGTGTGTAAAAAATATAAATATGAATTTAACTGTACAAAAAACCTATCAGGTCTTTTTATTGTTATAAAGAAATATATATATATGTGTATTATAAGAAAAAGAAAAGAAATGGCATAGATATGCAGTAGTTAACAAATTATAAATTTATAAAGTTATAAATTATAAAATTATAAAATATAAGTCATAAATTGTGAATTATAAATTAAAATTAAAAATTAGAGGACCATAGTAATAATAAGTGTGGAAACATGCTATTATCTCAAATAGCTTTTAAGTTTAAGGAGACAAGAAATGTTGCAGTTTTCATTTAGACCAGGAAAATGGAAGGCATCTAATTTTATCTGCCATTCTAGTTCCCTGGTTACTAGAAGTGTTGCTGTGGGACCACCCCTAATGTTGTATGGAATATGATCAATGGCAATAAAGTGAAACTTATGTCCAGTGTGTTGACCAATATGTTTGGCCAAAGCATTGTCGTTTTTACATTTCTTAATGGCGTACATATGTTGGTAAATTCTTTCTTTGAATTTACGGTCTGTTTTTCCAACATAGTATGCCAGGCAGCTGTCACAAGTAGCTAAGTACACAATGGACTTAGTCTCACAATTAATTTTATGATGAATACTGTATTTTTTGCCATTTAACTGGAAGGAGTTTCCTGTCCTTAGACAACTGCACCAGTTGCAATGTCCACACATAAATGTACCTTTTTGTTTAGAGAACATATCAACATTTTTATGTTTCTCTAACAAAGCTTTCAAATTGTGTCCTCTCCTGTAAACTATAAGGGGCTTGTCACCTAGTTTCTCTAATAGTAGGCCAATGCATTTCTCTTCTCACCATTTGATGTATCTCGTAGATGCTGCATAATTCTCATCTTAAAAAGCTGGTTAGTCTTGCCTACATAAAAAGCTGTATAGTCTCGACAGGTAGCAAGATAAACTAGATTTTGCGAAAGACTGGTCTCGTAACCTGAATAAAAGTAGGATTTATTAGCAGTTGGATGCAAAAAACAGTTCCTTTGGTCTCATCTTCTGTATTCTCCTTGGATACTGGACCCTAGTCCAGAACACCTGTCACATCCCTCAGGGATATAGCATCCCAGTATTCCAGCCCTCAGCTTAACCACATGGTTTCTGCAATTCCGTTGCTAGCTAAATAGCCCAGACTCTCTTCCCTGGTTCATAATATTTTTTATCATCACAGAAAGATTCCACTAAGAGGATTTACAAGAGCGAATGGAAAAGATTTTCAATATGGGCCTTGAAAAATGGCGTTGATCCCTTTACTGCCCCTATTTCTTCTGTTTTAGAGTTTTTAGCTCCTCTTTTTAAAGAAGGTGCTAGTTTTTCCAGATTTAAAGTAGAGTTGGCAGCCATATCAAAGTTTCACTCAGGAGATGATGCTTCTTGCCTGGCTGCTTCCAAATTATGTAAGGCCTTCATGAAGACTACCTTCCTCCTCAGACCCCCAGTGAAAGACCCGTCACCTTCCTGGGGTTTTACAGCAATACTACAAGGCTTAATTCAACAACCTTTTGAACCATCAGCAAAGTCTGACTTAAAATTCCTGTCTTGGAAATAGCCTTTTTAGTTGCTATTACTTCTACTAAAATTATTTCCGAACTCCAGGCTCTTTCATCAAAAGTCCCATGCATTGTTTTTTATAAATATAGGGTTACCTTATGAACCAATTCTTCTTTCCTACCAAAAGTGGCTTCTGAATCAAATATAAATCAAACCATTCACCTACCAGTCTTCTTTCCAAAATTTTCAAACAAAGGAGAATATATGCTACATCTTTTGGGTGTGCATAGACAATTATGTTTCTACTTATACAGAACTAAAGAATTCAGAAAAAAAGCAGACCAGCTATTTATCTCCTTTTCACTGAGTCAGCTGGGCTCTCCAATTTCTAAAGTTACATTGGCCAAATGGATAACTAATTGCATTTCCTGGATTTATTCTCAGCAGTACCTCTCCCTACCAAAACCACCGAAGGCCCATTCAACTAGATCCATGGCCACCTCATTTGCCTTCTGGTCTAGAACTTGCATTGATGATATTTGTGCAGCAGCCAAATGGTCTAATGCTCACACTTTTATTACTCATTACAAATTGGACTTAATTTCCAGAAGCAGGCACCTCCCTTTGGTTCAGCAGTTGTCCAGAATATCCTTTCATGAGGGCCATCCAAGATTTGCTTAGCTGGGGACTCTGTCTGATATGTTGGGGAAGAATGAAAAGGACAACATCAGATATTAAAGTTATGTACTCACCATAACTAGACGTCTCTGTTGTCCATTTTCATTATTCAACTCCCCTCCCTCGTTCCTCCTTCCTGTCATCTTCTGGAGTGACGTGATAGATTTTTTTGGAATCTGTAGTTCCGGGGTTGAGCCCTGCTCTAATTTTCTATTCTTTTCTTCCATTATACACTGAAATCTTTGTGGCAGCAAACTTGATCTGAGGTATTGGGGCTAAACTAGGTCATTTTGGATAGAGGGAGGAGCTCAAGAGTTGGATCCGAAGTCTGTAGAATGCGGCCGAGTCAGATCCAAGGATCAGATCCATAACCCATACGTTGAAGAAGAATGAAAATGGACAACACAGCTGCCTAGTTATGGTGAGTATGTAACTAATGTTTATTTGTGGTGAGGTTCAACCACAAGGGCCTTTTGTTAAATTTGCCTTTGTTATTTCTGGTGGAAATGTCTGCACTGCTTCTCAGGTAGCCAAACATGCTTTAAAGTGCTCTTATGACTCAGCTGATGCTGTTTCCAGAGCTGTTGCTACTGGTTCAGTTATGAGAAGATCTGCTTGGTTAAATTCTCAAAACTTCACAGAAGATGTTTAGGCTGAGATTATGAAATCCTCTCAGGTCACATATGTGTTATTTGGGCTTTCTGTTGCTGAGATCCTTATAAGTTTTATGAGAAAGGGAAACTGATTCAAGGGATCACTCAGATTTTTCAGCACTTCTTTTCAAAGTTCAGTAAATATATTTCATTCATTTTCAGGATTACTTTCCAGGAAGCAGAGCAAGCAATCTTAGCACAGTCCTGACAAGCAAATCTTCAAGAAGCAGGGACAAAGAGGTTCAAGGAAATAATGGGGAGCCGCCAGAATCAAGGACAGTCCAAAACATCTGAATGACTATTGGTTTGTTCTATCCCCTCCCTCTTTCCACCTTGGCAATCCTTCAAATATCTTCCAAATGTCTAGGTCTCCATCATTCATTGTGGTATCAGGGTATCTCAGACAAGTGGGTACTGAAACTTTTCCACTAGGGATACAGATGGGAATCCCTTCACCCCTTTTTAGGATTCCTCTTCATCCTGCAAACCAGACAGCGTTGTTTCTTATATTTTTAGATCATTTGTTGACTTGAGGTGGTAGAACTTGTGCTCTCAGCTCAGAATGGCAAATGTTTTTATTCAAGGAGCTTTCTGATGCCAAAGAAAGGAAGAATCTTGGAGACCTATCCTAGACCTCTCCTTTCTCAATCTTTTTGTTAATATTCCAAAATTTAAAATGTTATCCCTTCAAACTCTGTTGCCTCTCCTACCATGTGTCAGCTTCATGATGACACTGGACCTAAAAGTTGTTTATTGCATTCCTCTTTACAAGGAAGTCGGGCATTTTTTAAGATTTTCTCTATCTAGCTTACATTATCAGTTCTCTGTCTTACCCTTTAGTCTGTCCACTGTGTCAGGGGTATTTACAAAAGGTCCTGACTCCAATGATTGCTCACTGCAGGCTTTAAGGCATTCACAAGTTTCCATATCTGGGTGATTGTCTTATATTTGAAGACACCATTTGTCTGGATTCCCTGACATGGGTTGTGAAACCCTCCTAAGTCTGGTGTTAAAACTGGACTTATAGAAATCATCTTTTATCCCTTCCACTTTTTTTTCTGGGATGTCTTCTTGATTTGTCCCTAGGAAGACCCTTTATTCCACTGGAAAAGGTGCAACAGTACAAGGAAATAATCCTGGACTTTTTCAGCCAATATAAAAAAAAAACACACACACACAACGGAGCAGCCAGAAAACTGCAAAAGATTTAATAGCATTCTGGTACCTTGGCTAGAATGCCTTGAGAGGAATATATTTTCAGCACTGCCATGCAGTTAATATATACAAAATGTCCAATTACATAACAATTGACAATTACAATACTAATTAGCCCTTAAAAGAGCCACCACCATGATTATACAAAAACATAAGCATAAATTCATACATTAAAATTTATTTCCAGATTCAAGTCCATAGGTGCTAAAGTTTTATAATTCATAATAAGCCTACTCTCTAACTTTAATAATTTATGTACATAATTACCCCATTAAGCATATAAGGTTTAGCTAGTACACTGAAAAACAAGCCATCATCTTGACCCCCATACACCTTATGAAAGTGATCTGCTATGGGGCTCTGTAAATATTTATTCCTAATGTCCTCTAAATGTTCCAAGATGCGAACCTTAATCATATGCTTAGTCTGACTGATATACCATTTTGGAGGGGAACAACCGCACCCCAAAATATAAACTACCCCACAGCACCGTCAGTCAAACCTATCAGTAATCACAAACTTTTTTCCTTTATTAATAGAACCAAAAATATTCCTTACCGTAGAGCATACTTTACATCTATCTCACTTGAACATAACTGTCTCAACATTCAACAGCCTCTTATTTTTATACCTCAACATTTCCTTAAGATTCCCATACCTACCATATGAAAAAGTAACCTTTTTTAGGAACAAATGTTCCATTTCAGCATCATAACACACAATGGGCCATAAACGATCAACTAAACCTTTCAAAGTAGATTAAAAAGGGGAATATTTAGTAACAAAAAATGTATGTTCCCCTATTGATGCTTCCTCATCCTTAGCTGGCCCATAAAATACATTTCTATCAACAGTTCCATCACCAACAAATTCACCCATAACTTTCTTCCTAGCTTTCTCAATGGTGTTTAAAGAATACCCTATGCTTAATAGCCTTTCCTTAACAGACAAAAATTCCTGTTTAAGCAGTGAATGATCTGAAGTATGTTCAAAAGCCCTCTTAAATTCTCCAAAGGGAAGTGAGTCTAACAAATGTGTAGGGTGGGCGCTAATAGCATGTAAGAAATTGTTGACTGCCGTAGCTTTCCTGAATGGTTTAAACTGCGCTCTACTATCCTTATTCACATATAACTGAATATCCAAAAATTGAATAACATACTTGCCAGTGACACCAGCAAACTTCACCCTAAAAGGGTTCTTATTGAGCAACCTGACAAAATTCCCAAATTGCTTCTCATCACCTTGACAAACAAAAATTAAATCATCGATGCAACATTGATCTCTAACAACTGACTTAACAAAAATATCCAACTTGTACAAATAAACATTTTCAAAATAAGATGTAAAAATAATGGCATAAGCAGGGGCAAAATTTCCTCCCATAGCTGTCCCTTGTTTCTGCAAAAAAACACTCATTCCCAAAAAAAGTAATTTTCTGTCAAGGCAAACTCAAGCAAATTCAACAAAAAAGATGTCTGTGGTCCTTCCCCCAACAACTTGCTAACTGTTTCCAAGCCCCATCTGATCTTAATATTAGTATACAGTGATTTTATGTCAATCTCAGGCATTTGCCAAAGAATTTCCCAAGAAGTTTCATAACTTCTGTGATTTTTGTGATTCCCTTTAGCCATACTTCACATGCAAAATATTCACAGCTGCGGTGGTGGTGCTGCGGTAGCGATGTCTCCTTACAGTTAGACGTTGCCCGTTTGATTCTCAGTTAGAAGTCTTCTGTGTGGCGACATGCGTGAATGGGTGTTCCTTCGTTGAAGGTTGTGCGTTAGGCCCGGCAAGCCAGCACGTAAAAATCTATTGCCAATCATTAGCGGACCGGAGTTCCACTGTGGCGACCCCTAACCTGGAAAAGCCTAAAGACACAACAACCTCTGATCAGTCTAGACTCAGCGTCATTACCCCCTTATCTTCTCAGATTCCAGTTCAGGGGGTTGTCAGAAGGGAGTTACTCTGGTGGGTAACCCAGTTATTTCTTAATTCAGGTCTCCCTTTCTCTATTCAGTCTCCCTCCTTCACAGTCTGTTACACCAGATGCATCAGACTTTGCTAGGGGACCAGTCTTAAAAGGAGTGAAAGTGCAGGGTCTTTTGAATTCTGTGGACAAACAGAAGCACATAAACATGAAAGAGATGTTGGTAGTCATCAGTGCTTTAAAGGCCTTAAATCATCTTTGGTCCCCAGGACCTCTTCCAGTTATAAGGTTACCACCTGTCCCTCTCTGTGCAGGATAGTCCCAGTTTGGGTAATTGTGTCCTGTGGAAAAAAATGAAAAATGACAAATGTCCTGAAATTTTAACACAAAAACAATATTTCATTGTTTTTGTTTAATCCGTGCACAAAACACTTACTTTGTATGTGAAATGTCTGAATGTTATAAAAAACAGCATAAGCAACTCAAATAATACAATAATAAACATTCATTTTGGCAAAATAGTAAAGCTCAATCTTTTGCACTGGCTGGGGTGTGGTTTGCCTTGCTAAATATCACTTTTCTATAAAAAATGTCCCGCTTTGGGCATTTGGAAAGGTGGCAACCCTAGCCACTTGTCACAGACAGCACCGCAGCAATATGGTAAGTAAACAAACAATGGGGTTACCACATCTATCTCCTGTGCAGACTTGCTATGATTGCCTGGAAGGTTGCAACTCGGCTCAGTGTGACTCTTCAGGCTTCATAGATTCTTTCAGAGCAAAACTCTGTGCAGACAAGCTGACTAGGATGAGGCAGGCTGTCAAAATGGGAATTACACCTGGGGCCTTCCAAGAATTGATCCATCTGTGGGGAGCACCTCAAATAGATTTGTTTACATCCTTTCAAAACAGACAGTTAAAGAAATTCTGCTTCAGAATATACACATGCTTTCATGTATATAATTGCATTGTTTTATTTGATTGTTCCTTTCCTAGCATTTTTTCTTTCAAGGCTGTAGCCTCCTTTCTTGATGCAAGAAAATTTTGAAGCTTGTAGGTGAGCAAACTGCCTTTTATATGGCTCAAGCTGGTGGCAATTTGGGCATGTGGAAGTTTTTTCAGACAGTGTTGTAAAATATAAAACTCATTTGGTCTTTTCAAAGCAAGAAACAGTGGAATTGTCTGCATAATCAGAAAAAGAATGTGAGTTAGCATGGCAGCAAGAGTCGGGATTTTTCATTAACTTATGTCATAAACCTCTCTCTCTTTGTTTTTCTCTATTATTTCTTCCCACTTTTTTGATTGCTCTGAGCTTGGGTCCACCATTTGTCCCTCCTCAGCCACCACAGAAAATGACAACATATGCTTTGGACTATGCTAAGGTCATTGCCAAAAATTTAGAGTGCAGGGACTGTAAGCTCTTGATGTCCTTTCTGTTGCAAATTTTGTTAAACTTGGGATATGCTGTCAAGGATAGCCTAACATCTGGCCAGCATACCAAAGCCTTTACACATTCTAAGCATCATATGTCAGACGTGTGTCCTACATGCAAGATGTAAGTTGCATATGTGACATAGAAATGCCTAATCCTCAAAACTTCTTTGCCACCAGTTTGAATGCTACTTCTGAATTTGGTCTGTGTGCCGTTCACAGAGCCTGTTCATTTACTGAGCCTTATAAAGATAAGTGCCCAGTTGGGGTTACTTTTTTTTTCTTCCTTGTAGTTTGTTTTCATGTCACTCAGGATGGGAAATGTGAGTGTGGGAGGCAGTTTCCCATAAACACAGACACAATAAGTGCTTTTTTTGTTTAGGTGTTATGCACAACCATACTGTGTGTGATTTCTGCCAGGCATTTGTCCCTAAGATACTGCACAGTCATTTATCTTCCCCTTGTATTTATCTGGAAAAACCAGTGTTTGAAATTATTGAACCAGGGGTACCATGGCTGAAATCCCCTCCCCCAAAGTTCAGCTGCCTCTTAAGAAAAAAAAAACTAAAAACACTCATACTGCATCTGCTGTTGTCCACCCTCTACCGAACGTCTCACTTGGAGGCTGACATGGCGATGCCTATTTGTACATTCACTGAGGTTATGCATACATCTGGTATAGATGGAGAGGGGGAACTATAGCAGACTGGCAGATTATATCTGAAGAGCCTAGGGGGATTCCCCAAATTTTAGTTAGGGTAGAGGAGCCTGGTACCCTCAATGAATCCAGGCAGGGGTCTGACCCTCCTTGATTTGTCAAGACAAATCTTGCTTTAAAAAAAAAAAAAACATAAAACCAAGCATGTGGCATCTGTGGCTAAGGATCCTGACAAAGAGTGGCAGAAGTTTACCCAAGGGCTGTTTAATTCCTTCATGGCTCTGAAACCCCTTCAGAGATTGTCTTTCCCTGCTGCTACTGCTCCCTGGTCATCCACTTCATCTGAGAGGCCTAGGGATTCTGATTCTTCTGATAAGGAGTTGGACTATGGTGAAGAATCCTTATTGTATTCCTCCCATATACACTACCCTTTGGCTTTGGGGTGTGATGAAGAACATACTTTGTCCTTTGACCCTCCTTTTGAGTCATTATCCTTTGAGGACACAGTAGTCTGTGTGATGGAACACTTTACGTGGGACTGTTCCAAAGTCTGAGAGTTTCAAAAGAGGTATTATGAGCTCTTGCAAATGGATTCACCTGGACCTTCTGCAGTTCCTCCTGTTTTACCTACCCTGTTGGACTGTTTTACAGCTGTTCTCAGGCTCCTGATTTTCAGTGTATGGCCCCTAAGAAGCCAGACAGATTTTATAATGTGCCTGAGGATCATAAATTATTGTATAAAAGTCCTTCCTCTGATCCTGCTGTGGTTTCCATGTCCATGGATAAGCCATCCAAACCGCTTTCCTCCTGCAAGTTTTTGTCTTTAGACAAGGACAGCCATGCTATGGAAAAATATGGAGAAAAAAAGGGTATACTTCTACTTAGGGCCTGTGACGTGCTTCCTCTGGGCCAGTGATCAAGGAGACTCCATCCTCACCGCTGACACCAATGGGGAACATTCACTAAGAAAAAATAGACACACACATTATTTGCAGATGCAACCGTATGCACCAAGTACAGCTTCCCTTGAGAGCACACCAGGAATGCACACTCCAGTCCTGGGGCTGGGCTTCCTCTCCAGGCCCCAAATAAGACTCCCCACTAACCACTATAGAGCTGAGTCCTTAGCCGGTTGTTCCAAGCCAAGTCTTGCACCATCTTCTCTGTGGAATCAGTGTTCTCAGTGTCCTTATTCAAAGTAGCTGTCTCACACACACTGTCTTTTGAGATTTGAAATTTCACACACACACACACACACACACACACACACACACACACACACATACACACACACCCCTGGGAAAGGCTGGCACAGCTTACCCTCTCTGACACCTCCACCCAGAGTATAAGGTAGATTTACTGCCACCAGAACACCCAAAGCCAGCTACTTTAAGGCTCTTACAGGATACTCAGTTACACTTAGTAAAATTAATACTTGTACAAATGGTAATGTTTAATCAAGCAGCAAGACATTCAGGAATGTGGAGTCACAGTGCCACTAACTAAATGCACTTACTCTCAAAGGTTAAGTATTTTCTAAAAGACCAGCCACAGTAAAAGATTTAGATATATTTAATAATAAATAATAAAAGAAAAACATGAAACTATTGAATATCTGTTTACAATAAACGCCAGAGTTTCAATCACAGGGAATTAAAAAAAACAACACAGATGGAAATACTCAGATGCAGAAAAAACTACATTTAGCTAATCTCACAATATTTTCATAACTGACTGAAGAATTACTGTTCCCTAGTTACTTACTAAAGCAAGGCAAGATGAATGTGGATCGGTGTCTTGTCAGGTCCAAAAACAGGGTGCACTTTTCAAGGCTCCCACTAGTATTCAAATACAATTTCAGTAGTGGCTACAGAATGACATCACATCTGGTCACCTGACTGTGTGGATGTTCATCATGCATGCAGCTGCAGTCATAACAGATGGGTTTTCCTGCCGTCAGGTGGGTCCTCGGTCGGCCGAATTCCAAAGTCTAGGTCCGGCGTTGGTTGTCGTCGCCCCTTCCCTGACGTCAGTGCGACAGGGGTATAAAAGAACTAGCCGACGCCATTTTCTCCAGTCTTTCTTGCCGCGCAGTGCCCGAAGCAGAAGCAGTTTGCAAGTGCCGGTCGGCCAGCTCCTGAGATTACGAATATTTTGCAACCGAAGTCTTCTTGAAAGCTAAGTACCCCGTTGGGGAAACTTTTCTTGCCTCAGACCGATGTCAGACAAAGTTAATAATTGTATTTCATGTGGGAAGCAAATACCACATAAGGATTTTCATTCCCTCTGCATTCCTTGTTTAGGCCCAGACCACAATGTCTCGGCCTGTCGTTTTTGTGCTACATTCAACAGACGCACCATTAAGCGTCGGGCGGAGTTCGCCCAACACTATTTTGGCAAAAAATTTAATTACATTATGTCGTCGGATACTCCGACTCCAGTTTTGAGTAAAAGACGCAAAGATAAGGACCGACATACGAGGTCCGCGGCTTCTACCGACACCACGCCAAAGCCGACTACAGGTGGTCCGGTTCTCAGTGAGGCGCCTACGCAGCCCCTGACTATCGATGACACTTCATTGGCAGTTTCTACTGCACCCAAGGTCGCAGGCTCTTCGGCCCACACCCCGACTACCGATACCGAAGCCACTCTTGGCGGTGAAACTTAGGGTTTAGACAGGTCTGCCACCTCTCAAGGTGTCTTCAGGCCTTCCTCTTCTTTTTCCATCAAAGCTTTCACTAAGTCTAAAGCAGCCATGCATACTAAGAGACAAGCTCCACAGGGCCCTTCTCAAGGCCCCATGCCTAAAAAGCAGATGCTCAAAATGGCTGAGGATTTGATTACTCTTATCAGGGGTTCTCAACCCCCCCCGGACAAAAGGCCCAGAGTGGAGGAAGAATCCCCCTCCTCGGACCAGGCCTCCATTATTTCAGAGCATTCTGATGACCAGGAACATTCATACTCCCCTTTTGAAGATTCTGATGCAGAGGAGTCCATTCCCTCTATCTCCCCCCCCCCTGAGGATTACTCTTTTGGGGAAACCTTGCATACCTTGAGGGAACACTTCCACTGGGAAGGCCAAGAGTACTCAGACTCCAAGAAAAGGCTTAGGGATTTTCTCTTGCTCCCTCAGCACAGGCCTCTGGCTATACCTCCTGTCTTAGACATTCTAGATGATGTGTATTCGGAGGCCTGCCTTAACCCAGACTCTTTACCTCCAGCCCCAGTCAAGCCTGACAGGTATTACCGGGTTCCTGACTCACACCAATTCCTATACAAAAGCCATGCGGCTGACCCAGAAACTATCTCACAGGGCCCCAAGGGAATTAAGGCCTCCACTGCTTAAAAATCCATTACCTTCAGAGAGAGATTCCAGAGCTTTAGAAAGGTGGGGGGAAAAGGTATACACCTCGGCCACCTTAACCATGAGGGCATTAAACTGCCAGTTCCATATGTTAAAGTAACAACAGTTTCTGTTATCACAGTTGAGAAACAAAATGTCACAACCTGAACAACCAGACTTGAAGGAGTTGCAGGATTTGATGCATAGTGCAGAACAAGTGGGTAAACATACCTTGCAATGTGGTTTTGATGCTTTAGAGGCCTCATGTAGAGCTGCTGTTACAGGATCCATCATACGTAGACATGCCTGGCTCAAAGAGCAAACCTTACCAGATCATGTCAAAGCTAAATTACTAGATGCCCCTCTGCAAAAAGATGTATTATTTGGTGTTAAAGCTGAGGAGGTATTAAAGAAAATGGAGGAAAAGGCTAAATCAATGCAAACAGTGAAAGATTTCCTACAGGTACAACCTCCACGTTTCAGTAGAAATTGGCCTTCCAAAAATTGGTCCTTTCCAGCCACGGACAGACCCCAAAGAGGTAGATACAGGCGCCCGAGGGGCAGAGGGCAATCTCAAGGATCATTTAGAGGCAGACAATGGCAAGCTCCTACACAAAGAGGTGGTGAGGATAGTTCACAGCCATTCAGAAAGCAGACCCAATGACTTTCCCCTTTGCATGCCAAGCAAAGCTCAAATGGCAGCACCTTTAGGCGGAAAACTGGCATTATTTTCGAAAAAGTGGCATATTGTCACAAAAGACAAATGGATCCTGGACATTATAAACAGAGGCTACAGATTCCATTTTCACACCCTTCCAAAAATGAGAGGCATGCCAAACCTGCCACACAATCAAAGGGCAGAGGCACAAAAACAAATTTCAGATCTCATGGACATGAAAGCTATTCAAGAGGTACCTACACAAGAACAAGGTCAAGGTTTTTACTCCAGACCATTCCTGGTACCAAGGAAGGGAAAAGATTGGAGACCTATTTTGGACCTATCCATCCTAAACACATTTTTACTCGTGCCAAAATTCAAGATGCTCACATTACAGCAGCTTCTTCCCATGTTGGGCAAGGAGTCTTGGCTGGTAACATTGGACCTCAAGGAGGCATACTTGCATGTCCCAATCAGACAAGATTGCAGAAGATACCTCAGATTTCTTGCAGGTTCAACCCATTATTAATTCTCTGCATTGCCCTTTGGCTTATCTACTGCGCCCAGAGTATTCACGAAATGCCTGGCATCAGTAATTGCCTACTGCAGACTTCAAGGGATACAAATATACCCATATTTGGACGACTGCCTGATCCAAGCGGACAGCAAGCACATACGTCTGAAACATCTGGCTTTTGTAATAATGTTGTTGAATTCTCTGGGATACACAGTCAACAAAAAGAAATCAAGGCTAATACCCTCTCAAACAATAATTTTCCTGGGTGCCAACTTGGACACAAACACCCAGATGGCCTACCTCATGCCAGAGAAACAGGGGCAACTAACTCAATACTTCAGAAAACTAGCAAATTTCACCAGGCTGACTGCAAGGAAAATCCTGCAGGCTCTGGGATTCATGGCATCTTGCATCCTACTAATCCCATGTGCAAAGCTGCATATGAGGAAACTTCAATGGTACCCGAAAAACCTATTGTCTCAACACAGCCACAGTTTGGAAACAATAATACCACTGATTCCATGTCTTCAAAAGGAATTTCTGTGGTGGGCTCAAGCATGCCAAAGAAACACAGGTCTCCCATTCTGCAAGCCTCAAGCAAATCAAGTCATCACAACAGACGCCTCGGACTACGCCTGGGGCGACATGACAGATCGGTGCATTCAGGGCAAATGGTCCCAAAAAGAAAAGCACCTACACATCAATCAAAAGGAAATGCTAGCAGTAATAAATGCTATTATAGCTTTCAAAGACCTTCTGCATCCAGGTCAACTGTTGATAAGGACAGACAACACCACAGTAATGTGGTACATAAACAAGCAGGGAGGAACCCATTCATACCCCCTATGCAGGCTGGTCATGTCTGTTTGGAACATGGCTCAGGAATTACAAATCGGACTTCAAGCACAGTACTTGCCAGGCAAGGAAAACACGCTGGCAGACAACCTAAGCAGAAATATGACAGATCCACACGAATGGAAGTTGCATCCTCAAGTTTTTACAGAGATAATTCAAGCATGGGGAAGGCCAGACATAGATCTCTTTGCCTCCCACAAAAATCACCAATTGGCAAAATTCTGCTCAAGGACTTTTCATCCACAGGCCTGGAGAGTGGACACACTCTCTTTCAGTTGGACAACTATGACAGTTTATGCCTTTCCACCTCTTCCTCTGCTGCCCAAAGTTCTATTAACAACCAGAGCAGACAGACCAAAGATGATTCTCATTTCTCCAGACTGGCCAAGACAACACTGGTACCCACTCCTGAGGAGCCTGACACATTCCCCACCATGGACCCTACCTCTAATGTCTCTTCTTCTGACTCAGCACAGCTTCAAAACTCTTCACAGTCAGCTGAAAACACTCAATCTGGCTGCATGGAAGATTCCTTAACTTCACAACAGACCCTACTCTCCAAGGAGGTGCAGGATGTCATTTTGGAGGCCAGAAGGCCTTCTACTAGAAAAGCTTACTCCGCAAAATGGAAATGGTTTTGTGCCTGGAATGAGAAAAAGGGCCAGAATCCTGGAATACTGAATTTACCTCAAATATTACAGTATCTAGCTGAGATGCTAAACAGTGGACTTTCATTCTCCTCCATCAAAATTCATGCCTCAGCCATTTCCGAAGAATACAACACTGATCCTCCTTTATTCTCTCACCCCCTCTTAAGACAGTTCCTCAGAGGGGCTAAGAATATAAAACCCCCAAGGAAACAACCAGTACCTGCTTGGGACCTCAGTTACATTCTAGAAAAACTGACCTTGCCTCCTTTTGAGCCAGCTGCCTCAACAGAATTGCAATATTTGTCCTGGAAAACAGCCTTCCTTCTGGCTATCACCTCAGCTCGCAGGGTATCGGAACTACAAGCCCTCATGGCTGTGCAGCCTTTCATAATTTTCCATCAGGACAGAGTTTCCTTACGAACCAATCCGTCCTTTATGCCAAAGGTGGTATCCAGGGTAGCTTTGAATCAGACTATCCACTTACCTACCTTTTACTCTAATCCTCAAAACAAAGGGGAGAGACTACTACATTCCTTGGACATCCACAGACAGCTGCGTTATTATTTGGACAGAACAAAGCCTTTCAGAAAATCAGAACAACTCTTTGTGTCCTATGCTACAGGAGCTCAAGGGAAGCCAATTTCCAAACAGACAATCTCGAAATGGATAGCCCACTGCATACGCTTTTGTTACTCTTTTCATGGTAAAACTGTACCTGCAGGCATCAGATCTCACTCCACAAGGACCACAGCTACATCTGCAGCTTTCCTCAGAGGGGTTCCTACCAAAGATATTTTGGAAGCAGCCACTTGGAGTTCTGTGCATACCTTCTCCAAGCACTATCACCTACCATTATACTCCAAAAGTAGAGCAGGCTTTGCCACTGCAGTCTTGCAGGGCATCCTGGCTCCTCCTAGTTCCACTTAGTGCCTACCACCCCTTTTTTAGGTTTGGGATTCTACCCATCTCTTATGACTGCAGCTGTATGCACAATGAACATAGTACTGTTTTGTACCTACCATAAATGTAGATGTTCGAGTGCTAATACTGCAGCAGTCCAGGTTTCCCTCCCTCCTTCCCCTCTTGGGACAGGCCTATTGGCTAACACCTACTCATACAACCTGATTGGGGTATTCATTTATGGTGTATTTGCTTGCAACTACTGTTTTTTGATTATATTGCATTGCATTACTACATAAATTTATGTATTGCCTTCCTTCTGGGGGCACCTGACATCTGGGGAAAGAAAAACTGAAGAAAATGGTGTCGGCTGGTTCTTTTATACCCCTGTCGCACTGACGTCAGGGAAGGGGCGACGACAACCGACGCCGGACCTAGACTTTGGAATTCGGCTGACCGATGACCCGCCTGACGGCAGGAAAACCCATCTGTTATGACTGCAGCTGTATTAGCACTCGAACATCTACATTTATGGTAGGTACAAAACTGTACTTTCCCACACTACCCCTATCCCAGAAACTGAGCTACGATCTGGCACTGATGTGTCACAGTACACACACAGAACTTTTGGTAGGGTTTATTACACCATCTGGAAACTCTAAAACAATTGCAAGACTTCCACCCTTCCTGCAGAGACTAACAATCCATTATCTGGCTGCATTCAGACCTGTGAGGTAAAATCTTTATGGCCTAAACCAAGTCATTTAATTTCACACTTTTTTAAGGTTAGTAAGGTTAGCTAGGCTGAGCTTAACCCCTTCTTTTCCAGTATCCTCTGTTGAAATTAATACATTTCATCAGTTACAACAGCACAGTCTGACATACATGTATATTTCTTTTCTGTCCACCAGGACCCACCATTGATACAGTTTTAATACAAGCACCTTTACAAGTACATTTTTAACAAAAGCATCTGTACAAATCAGTTTGATATTCAAATGGCATATAATTAATTACAAAACCCCAGCTAGCTATGCTGGCATATGTTATACATGCACTACTCTACTCTGTCTGACACAGCTGGCACTACCTCACATCATTACAGGGCCAATAATTGTCAGACTCACATGATTAGGTATGTCCTGGCTCTTCTTTCCCAGCTGGGGGTGGGGGATGACTGACATGCCTGATTCAGACAAGTAAGACTTCTGCTGTCTCTTTTGAATTCTGCATCTTAGGTTAGCTCACCAATGTCCTTCTATTCCAGTGTTGCAGTATTCATAACACCAGGGAGATTCCAGCTAGGTGACCCGAACGTCCGACCAGTATACTAAAGACATAAGCTGCTGCAAGGTATGTGCAATGTTGCACATAGTACAGCTGAGCTTTGGCCATAAAAGTGACGTCTGCATGCACCATCCTCAGAACTTCTCTGCTGCCAGTCCAAAAGACAACTCCAGCCATCCGTCTGATCGCTGAGAGTTCTTCTTCTTTTATGCTTTTGCTACTGCATGTTTGTAATAGGTTAATGTCATCCAAGAAGGGCAAGGGCCTTTGTGGAAGACAGATTCCACACAAAGACAACCACGACCAGTGTCTTTTTTGTTTAGGGTCTGATCACGACTGCAAGGCCTGTGCCATCTGTCAGGCATTCTTCCCAAAAACTCTTTGCAGTTGTCTGTCTGCCCTTAACATTTATTTAGAAAACCAGAAACTTAAGAGGCTAGTGTTAGGTATGGACAGTACTGCTGGTCCGTCAGGTGAGCCTCTGAAGAAAAATGTTAAAAAGGTAATGCCCAAATCTTCAGCTGCACCTCTGGTCCGAGACATTCCTTTCGAGGCCAGTGAAGGCCCGGAGGCTCGTACAGTTTCGAGTCCTCCTCCTTTTGCAGGTACTACTCTGGAAGCTGCTAAGGAGGGTTCCCACAGCATGGCTGCATAGGTCTTGCAGACGTCTGGTTTGGACGGTATGGTGGAACCACGGCTCGCTCCTTCCAACATTCTGCGTAGTACTTCTCCTACCCCTTCCATCCAGGTTGTGCTGACATGTGATCTGGAACCCAGGCCTACGTCAGCCCTTCCTTCCCAGACTAGTGTAGGGCTTCCTCTTAAGAGAAAACAAAAACATGCTTCTTCCACTCAGGAGCCTTCTCCTGACTGGCAGGCTTTCACTCAGGGGATATTGAATGCCTTCCTGGCACTTAGGCCTTCTTCCTTGCCTGCTCCTACCCCAGCAACCACTACCTCCCCCCTGCATCTGCAGAATTAGAGACATCTGATGAAGATGATTCCTGTTTAGCTGAATCCCTAGTGTATTGGCAGCAGCACCCGTTTGCATGGTGCACTTCTCAGCTAAGCAGAGGGTGTGTGTCCTCTGCTGCTAAGCTTTGTTATGTTATAGCTGGTTTGAGCTGTGCTGAGCATGTCTGTTCATGGGGGTGTGTCTGCTGACTGCTGAGCATTCTTTACATCTGCGGTGTGCGTTTGCTAGCCATACCGCAGTACTTAGCAGGGCAGTCTCTTTAAAAAAAAAAAAAGGATAGAAAATTGCCTGGAAAAGCCAATCATGTATAAATTACTGATGATCCCTGTCCCACTTAAACTGAGCCATTAAAACCCCTCAGTAATGTACTTGGCGGGTAGAATGCATCATAGTTAGCCAATCACGCAGGCTGCATCTGAAGCAGAGCACTACAAAGTATGCATGCACCCTACAATCTGATTTTTTCCCCCATACTCTGCACCACTGGAGTACAGACTTGGGAATTTTAACTGAGAGAATGGTAGTTACTGCTGCAGCTCTACATCTGTATGTGTTGGATGCTGAGGTCATTGCTATGGATGACAATGGGCCTAGATTGAGAAGGAGAAGAGTGTTCAGGCCCAGAGTAACCTTCCAGGAGTTGCATGAGTTGGAGATTGTACAGCACCACAGGGTGGACAGGGACATACTACAAGAGCTCACAGAGCTCTGCCACCCTCAACTCAGACCCAGAGCCAACAGAGGGGAACCCATCCGAGTGGAAACAAAGGTATGTGTAGCCCTTAGGATACTAGCTACGGGTACTTTCCAAAGACCAACTGGGGACATGATGGGGTGTCTCACAAGCAACAGCATCCAGGGTACTCCACTAGTTCCTGGATGCCATGCTACCACATGCCAGTGAACACATTTATTTACCCTGCACCCCTGAGGAGAGGGCCAGTTGTAAGCATCTCTTCCGCTGTGTAGCACACTACCCTGAGGTACTGGGTGCCATAGACTGCACTCATGTACAAATCAAAACACCACCTGGTGAAGAGGGTAGAGTCTACGTCAACCACAAGGGGTATCATTCCATCAACTGCCAGGTCGTGTGCAATGCCCAGGGAATTATTATGAATGTGTGTGCTGGCAGCCCTGGCAGTTATCATGACTCCCATATCTGGCATGCATCACAGCTGTACCAGATGTTTGCTAGGGGGGGCATCTTGTATGGCCATCTACTGGGGGATGCTGGCTATGCGCTGGAACAGTGGATGAAGACACCCATCAGAAATGTGCACACACCCACAGAAGAACACCATAATGAGGCACACGCACAAGCTAGGAACATCATAGAGCATGTGTTTGCACTGCTCAAGTCACAGTTCCAGTGCCTTGATATATCTGGTGGAGCCCTGCACTACTCTCCAGCTACCTGTGCGCAGATGTGCACAGTATGTGCCATGCTACACAATATAATCCTGTGGAAACAGCTATGGCAGGATCATCATAGGGAAGGGACACACAGCCCCCCACCAGTGCCTAGGTCCCGACAGACAAACCCACAGGGGGACTCGGAGGAGGAACCCCCTGAGGCTGTCCCTGTAGACAGACGTAGGCATACCCAGTATGCCCTGGGCTTGGCAAAGAGGAAACGCATAGCACATGCACTGATAACCTAGGGACTGACACCTTACTCCAACTTGCATACATAGTAAAAAGGATGCCAGCCACACCACACAGCCTGTACCTCACCATGTATTGGGTGTGTACTGCGTGCATCAGACAGAGTCAGCCCTGAAATACACTTCTGTCAACTGCTGCGTTCACAAGGTAAGTCACTCTCCTTTACAACCGATGTATGGGATACTAGACTATGGTAGCATATGTATGGACCTGCTGCATGTTTGCAAGAGAATAGAGTGGGCTGCTGGGCTACTTGGAGAGAAATGACATCTACATGGGACAACAGGTACTCTGTCCAATGCTGAGTGCCCCATTGGCAGAAAAAGCCACAGCAGTATGCAAGTGAAATGGCAAACAGCGGCGTCATAGGTCAGATGCATGACTGTCAGTGCCAAAGTCCCCTACCTCCAACACATCGTGTTCCCATACAACTGCAGTACCAGTATGTTTGCAAGGATATATCAGCAGACCACACAATCTTAGGGCTGTCACAAAGAACCTGGCCACATTTTCTATTTTCCACAAAACGCAGGGGTCACA
>NC_056741.1:843206816-843219316 GCF_019279795.1 Protopterus annectens
CGTTTTGTTGTACAGCAACAGCTGTGCAGGCATTACAGAATTTCGAATTTGGAGCCTCACACCCAAGAGAGAGTGGTGAGGGTGACATAAATGTGTTTGTTAATTAATGTAAGAGTTAGTTGTTCCAGTGGACACGTGTGCATAATGGAGAGCTATGTATAGAGCAATATTTTTTTTTGTGGGACAGGTGCCCACTTTTTTTTTTAAGGAGAGAGTGGAATGTTGGGGGAGGTAAGTTCAGTAGGAGAGGTTGCATTTGCAGACAGACAAGACACATAAGACAGCTGGCAGAAGCAATGTGTGGCACATGAGGGGGTAAACACCTTGGACGGGGAGGGTGTTGTGGAATCTGAGGTGCATGTGCCTCCAGGTGGCAGCAGCATGACTGAGATCCCCACCCATCGACAGTCGGCACTGCTTCTTCACTGCCCTGAAGGTGGTTGTACTGGAGGCTGGTTGCCAGGGCCACCAGGCCCCACTAGGTTGTTGAGTCTACCCTCAAGTGCTGGTGCTGTTCATAGCTCCTATGAACAGTCCTGTGCACCATAGTCAGTAGCTGATCCTGGGTAACAACCCCCCCTCCACCCAACTCTCGGGGGGGTGGACCCCATCCCCTGAGGTGGTGCCATGTGCAGGTGGTGCTTGGACAGCGGAGGGGGCAGCACCAGCTTGGGTCCCAGATATGCTAGGACCCGTGTGTGACAGCCGCCTGAGGTAGAGAAGGCAGATCACCAGGAACCGGCCTACCCTGGCATGCTGTGGTTATGTAGGTAAACCAATACATATAGGTGAGTTATGAACAAAACCATTGTTAGTAATAACAGCATGCTAGAGCATTGTAAATAACCCCATGACAGTTCAATGTATATTATGTGAAACAAAACAATATATAACAGAACAGTCATAATAACAGCATGCCAGTAACCATTATGGCATATGGCCAACAGAATAGATAAGTCAAGAATATATGGTAATATGCAACCATAGTAATACATAACATTAATAAAAGACATGCTCCAACATAATATTTATGGAACAACATATGTTAATAGTAAACCATAAACAATATATAACAATAATAAATGTATGAAGATAAGGGTTTGGGGGAGAAAGAGAAATGCAGTCCATTAATACTATCATGGGCTATATTGTTCACTACAGTAATGCTGTCTGCTCTACAGGTCTTACCTTTAATTATGTGTAAATGTGCCCTATAGGTGTCTATATTAGAACATTGAATGTTCTTAATATCGAATGCTCTAAAGAGGAAAATGCAGGATGTCAAAGTGATTTTTTTCGAGATCGCAGTACAGTGAAGATCGGAATATTTGCTCTTTCCTCACTTTAGTGCGATCTTGGAGTTGGAATATAATATTTAGCAGTGGGTGTGGAGGGGGGTGCAGCCCCCCACAATAATGTTTTCGAGGTCCTGCATTTTCACTGTTTAGAGCGTTTCATATTTAGAACATTCGATGTGCTAATATAGACCCACCCTATAGCTGGTGCAGCACATACATACCTCTCAAGTTATCTGCATGGGCCAAGCAGTAATACATGCAGGTACACAACTCCAAAGAACACTTGTACATTGGGTGGACCTATTTAACTACCATGGTGTACTGTGGGCTGATGTACTGTTATCCTGCTATTGACATATAACCATGTCAATGATACATATGTGACAGAGGGATTACACAACAGTAATTACATTCCGTGACAGGGTGACACTTGAGAGGCGTGCATGTGTACAGTAAAGAGAGTAAACAACTGTCATGCCTTGCTTGGCAGGCATGGGGATAAAAACCAGTAGCAGTGAATGCAGGGGACATGTGCATCACATGTATTAATTGACAGCAGCAAACTTTCCAAGACACAGCAGGCATACAGCCATACCAAGAGAACACATTTCATTTACTTCTTTTATTTTATTATTTGTTGCTATTATTTCTGGTATTGCCTTTATTTTATGTATTAATACGACATTGGTGGTAATGATTTCAACAGTCTGTGACATCTGAAAAAAACACGTATTTACACAATAATATGAGCTAGCTCACCCATGTACCTGCAGTTCCTGTGGAGTGAATGAACCTGTAATTAATAGGTGACTGCTAATGTAATATTTCTGGCAGGCATGGGGATAGAACCCAATAGCAGTGCCTGCAGGGGACATGTGCATCACATGTAGTAACTCACTGCAGCAAACTTTCCAAGTCATAGCAGGCATACAGCCATACATATCAAGAGTACACATTTTGTATTTTTTTGTTTTATTTTAGTATATTTTTTCATGTATTTCCTTTATTTTCTGCATTAATAACACATTGGTGGTAATGATTTCAACAGTGACATCTGAAATAAGCACATATTTATACAATAATATGAGCTAGCTCACCCATTTACCTGCAGTTCCTGCGGAGAGAATGATATCTGCAATCAATATGTTACTGTTACTGTAATATGTCTGGCAGACATGGGGATAGAACCTAATAGCAGTGCCTGCAGGGGACATGTGCGTCACATGTAGTAATTGACTGCAGCAAACTTTCCATGACACACCAGGCATACAGCCATACCAAGAGTACACCTTTTCTTTCTTTTATGTTAATATATGTTGTTATTCCTGCACATATTTCCTTTATTTTATACATTACTAGCACATTTGTGGTAATGATTTTAATAGTCTGTGAAATCTGAATAAACAGTTATTTACACATAATATAGGCTACCTCACCCATGTACCATTCGTCCCTGTGGAGAGAATATCTGTCATCATAACATATCTGAGTCAGTAATATTTATTAGTACATAGCACTGGATTCGAACCCTGGTTCGTTTGTGTAAAAATGTACTTCATACACAGCATTTAACAAAATGAGCTGCTGAGTCACTGCTGCAATCTGACTGATATTTACCTAGAGCTCACCTGGAAACAAAATATGATCTGGTAGTACTACTACAGTATTATAGTATACTGCAGTGACAGTTAAACATACATACCTATAATGCAATCATGACCGAGATACTAGTTAACCTATACATTATTATGTAAGGTGCAGATGTACAAAATATGTTGTTTTGGGGTTGAAATAGCAGCTCTAATTCCACAAGTATTGCACAACAGTTTATTACAGATACCTTCATGCAGTTACTGCAATAGTTTTGATTTTTTCTTGCATAACAGTTTGCATTATGCAGCTGTAATTCCACATTTATTGCACTACAAATGTTTTGTACATTACTGGTGCATGCTGTAATCTTTTTCTGTGTTATTTGACTATAGATAGCATACTACAGCTGTACTCACCACACTCATGGCGCAACCTGGACAGGTGCCCCACATGCACCTCGACGTTGCAAGCTCTCACCTCTGCAGCTGTTGGGAGAGAAGCACACCATTATGCATACCAGTTTAGCAGGCATTCAAGATTAAATATTGGTGAAACACAGGTCAACATACTAACATACATGTGGAACATTGCTCACACAGAATTCTTGGACCCAAGCATCCAAGAGAGCCCCCTTCCTTCTTTTCAGGTCATCATGGTGATGATGACACTGCTCACCTCTGTAGGGGATGCCAGTTGCACTGGTGAGGTCCCCTGCCAAATGGTCCCAGGCCTCTGTTTTATACTCTGACCCCTGGAAACCTCCCTGCATGAGCCGGTCTTTATGTTTTTTGAGTAGGAGTCTGACCATGACCCTGGACTCCTCAATGCCCCACTGCTGCACCCGAAAGGCAAACCCTCTCCAACACCTGCCATTGTATCCTTCAGAGACAGAACTCCAAAGGATTATGGTGTATTCCCACCTATTGGGCTTAATATACACCTATTGTTCTGCCCTTATGTGCCAGTGGTCAATATTTAAAAATGCTGCGCATCGCTTAGCACCACACAAACCTGCTCAGCTCAAGTGAGCACTACTTCAACTGGCAATGCTTAGCAGTGCGCAAACCAGCTAAATGCAGCTAAGTGGTGCTCAAACAGAGATTGTTTAAGTAGTGCTTATCATGGCTTAGCAGAGCTTAGCTGAGCGCAGCGCAGCAGATCTTGATTTAAAAAAAAATTGTATAATTTGTCTTGTGAAAATAATTGCTTAATTTCTCTTCACTGTATTCACACTGCGCACCTACTGCACAGGAGGCTGTAACTCTATCCACTTGGCTATGTGGATATGTAGACTGATGCTATACTTTTGCATATACCTCTCAGCTACGTTTAAGCACTATGCCACGCAAACTCGCTAAGCTATGCTTAAACTTGACCTTTAGATTCGTAATTAAATGCAGCCAGTTTCTATTTTTAGATGTCTGGCACATGTCAATTGCTGCATGCCGCGCCACACAAACATAAAAAAAAATTAAATAAAAGTTAATAAATATGCATACATTGCTATACTGCACTTCAACAGTGCAGGGGTGTGTTACTCATCTGCAGTCACAGTTAGTAACACACTCCTTACACTGATTCAATGACCATATTCCATGGCTATCCCTCAGTAACACACCATTATTTGCTACCGAGGGTAAACCATGTACACAACCATGGTACCTTCCACGTAGGCTGTACAGTATGCCTACATGGATTTTATTAAATCTGGGGGTCTGTCTTACTTGGTTGAAAATGATTACTAATCCAATGTACTCCAATTTTTAACTAACAATGACTTCCCAAAAGTAGGTAGGAACCAAATAAAAGTAAACTCTTTATTCACTCGTAAGTGCTTTTGGCTCTGAAATACACTTCATCAGACTCTTGTTTGATGTCAAATCAGGGAACTGTAGTTTGGAAAACATCCTATAGTTTAATTTTAAGGGAAGGCTTTTTATAGCTGAAATTTGCAAGAAAAGAGAAAGGACTACAGGTAGGTTTATCTTGGTCTGTAACATTTTATATTTGAGCAAAAATAATTTCTAGACTGTCTTTTTTTTTTGTCCGAGTAAGTAAATTTCACCTTGTTTACGTTATTTTATTTTTGTAAATTAACTAATAAATCTATATAAAAATAGAATGCTATTAAGAATATCTGTATGCTTTTTGCAAATAGTCCTGTAATCATTTTTTTGGATTGCTCAACATCAGATTAAGGTTATTTGTATGAATAAGTGAACCTAAAAACTAAGTTGAGGTTTTTCATTTATACTTTAATAAGCCAAGTATGCCTGTTTTGTTTGGATATTTGCTATGTTTGTCTTATCAGTATGGACTAATGGGCCACTCTTGCTGATTTATTATTGATTGAGTTAGCTTTTAGTCTTTTTACAAATTATAAAAACCTTTTGTTGCATTATTTTTATTGTTAGCTGGGTATATGTAAAGTCAATGGGCAAGAATGGAATATATTTGATTTTTTTCTCTGTATGGGGTGTTTTAAACCATTTGTTTAGTGAATGTATTTTAACATTATATAGTACAAAACTGAACAAGAGATTCTCTTTATAAAGATAGTACAACCTATTCAAAAAAATGACAGAAAAGAAAATGAGTAAAATGAAGAACATTATTGTCCTTGAATAACACAGATTTTTTAATATGAGCCTTCTCTACTTACCAAGAGGCTGAGATGCTTATGGATTATTTCAACAGTTATAGTGCATTTGATTTATTTTCTGCTTATGTGGTACATTTAAAAACTAGATAGACAGTGTAAGTTTTTTGGGAATTTATACAGTATTTTCAAATAATTCTTCTCAAAGTATGAAATTTTCTCTTAATTAGTGTGTCCGATGATAAATATTGAAATGGAGAATTGATTGACGTACATTTTTCTTTGTTTGATGTCAGATTTGTAACATAGTCGTGATATCACCGCTGGATAATTATTATCTGGTTAGTTAATGCTGTTATTAGAGTCCAAAATGATGGACTTTTATCAAGTTTAAATTTTGAGCTGGGTTATAAACAGGATGGAACAGTTTTGATAGGACCAAAGCTGAACTTTTTGATAGAACCAAAGCTGCACTCTCTAGAAACATTCCTTTCTTTGGATGATGTAGACATTTGTGCAGTCACAGAAACCTGGTTCAAGGCCACAGAGAGTGCCCTGGCCTTGCAAGGCTACAATGCCTTCCATACCTTCAGACCGCAAAATGAAATTGTGAGAACAGAAGGTGGTGGAGTATCCATCTACATTACAGATAAATACTCCTCCAGACTGGTTAGACAAGATAACTCTGGGGAACTGTTACAATTTCAGATTACCCTAAGACCTCCTTCAAGTCATTGCTAGTTTTGCTTCCCCCCTCCATGAACCAAGATGCTCATGCAGTTTATTTTTACTTGAGTCAATCAAAATACAGCCTAACACTCTTGTCATGGAGGATTTTAACTATCCTGACAACAGTTGGGAAACCTCAACCTCAGATCTGATAAAGTGTATGTCAAATGAAAACGTATTTTTGTGAGTGTTAATGGTGTCTGTGTATTAAACATTTGATCCAAGTTTGTCCTCTCAGAGCTTTATTGCTTCACCTTTTTGTTGGGCTGGATTTGGAATTCTTGGTGAACTTTTAGCCCATTTGGTAGTTATTTTGATTTTCTGTGAAAATGTGACCAGGGCCATATATGAGGGCAAATCTGTGCACACAGCATATCTGGACTTGGCGAAGGCCTTTGATGCAATGCCCCACTTGAGCATTATTGACAAACCTCACGCACCTAAGTGTCAACTCCTTTGTTGTTAGGTGGGTCACAAATTGGCTCAGTAACCATACACATGCTATCACAGTGGGTGACTCCACGTCAACCAGCAGACCTGTCACCAGTGGGGTTCCACAAGGGTCAGTAGTGGGGCCCCCTTTGGTTTGGTATTTACTTCTCAGAATTTCAGACCAAAACACAGTGACTGTGGCTGACTAAGTTTACTGACGACTGTAAACTTGGTGCGATCGTTGACTCTCCAAATTATGTCAATGTACTTCAAGAGGGGCTTACACAGACCAACGATTGGTGCCAAAACCATGGACTCAAACTAAATGCAAAAAAATACATCATCATCCTCTACTAAATATCAAATAAATAACAATAACTTAAGTGTGAACATTGTAGTGAGACTGTGACTTAAATTTTTCCACCATGTGTCCAGTGTAGTAAGAAAGGCATTCTACGTCACACATTTCATTAGCAAAGGCATAGCCTCAAGAGCAAAAGAAGTTATAACCCCCCCCCCATACTCATCCCTTATCAGGCCCATAACTGAGTATAATGCCCCCTTTGGTATGTACCGTACCAGGCACCTGCAGCAACTGGAGAGACCCCAGAGATTTTTAACTAAGAAAATCCAGGGTCTTCAGCACATGCCTTACATAGACAGACTGAAGTCTTTGTTACTGTACACAGTAGCATATAGGCTGCTTAGGCATATACTTGTGCTTGGCTTACAGAGCAGTCTGTGACCACAACCTGATGAAATTGCTGTATATCCCTAAGTCATTTGGGACTAGAATTATCCGCTCTAGTGACCTAAATCTGGCCTGCGATTTAAGTAGGACATGCTGGAGAGACAAATTCATCTCACAGAGGTTGCCACTTTTCTGGAATAGGCTACCAATTTATGTTAAGCAGAGCATCTCTATGACTCTGTTCAAAAGGAGCCTGGATGAATGGATGGGAAACCTCAAAATCCTGCTGGGAATAGCTCCCACATCCCTCTTGGAAATGGTTAGTCATTACTAATAATAATCTTAGGCAATAAGTAGACTTTCTCTCTTGAAATATAATGGGTGTAATAGGCTAGGCTTAAAACAACCTTGAGTCAATAGCCTTTTAACCTCCTGTGAACCTATAAACTGAAGTCTCCAGTTTGTGTGCCTCATTTTAAGTGTTGTGGTACCACAGCGAATCACTTTATATGGATAAGCATGCCCCTTCATCCATTATTTTCTGTTGAGTTATTTAACTTCTTTTTCTACAATTTTAATTTTAAGTTTTCCTAATCTTGTTGAATTGATCCAAGTTTGTGTGTAGAATATGAGTGCTGATGTACCATTGGCTATAAAAGACTGTACAGTCTTCATTGTCATTTTTACATGCTGATGTTCTCAGAAACAGTTTAGCAAATTTACTTTAGGTCAAGTATTTCTTATAATGTGTTATATATGATGTCTGTTCAAATAGGGATTTGCTCATAAACCGAGATTGGTTGTTTGACAGCTGGTGGTGGATGTATATACTATACTTGTATACTTCATTTTATTATAAGGAGTCCAGTAATGTCCAGTTAAATTGTCGGTTGTTAACATTAAGAGATACACCAAAATTTAAACTTTAAAAATAATTATTGTGGCATGGCTTACCTTTGCTGTTGTAACTTCTACTCTGTAAAGCAATTAATGAAGCACCTGCTGAATCCAAAGATAACACCTCTTGCAAACCTGCTGATGATGATTTCCATTATGACCAGGGGAGACTCCTCTGTCTTAATATGTTCTGATTGTGTATGCTTTCCTGATGTTGACATCCCTGCAGAAAAGACAACAACTGGTGTATTTCCTATAGAAAATATTCTTCCCAGGAAAAATAGTTGCCTTGGAGTGTGATAAAGGAACGATGACTTGAAGGGCATGCTTTTTTCTTTCATAATTTTTCTTTGTGACTGCTTGCTATAACTAATCTACTTGTTGCTTCTAAGTTTGTGTGTACTTTTCTCTTTGCCAATAAAAAATGGGGGATTTTTGAGCAGCATTAATTTCCTGGATCTAATTCATGAATTTATAATGCTAAAAATGTTATTGAATTAACAGAAAATATAAACAGCTGTCCCCATTCACTGGCATGTTCTAACCCTACACCATTCCTGCACTTCATTGATTGCCTGGCAGTTCTAGTTCTTGGTTTAAAAGAGCTGGTATGATTTCACTCCAGTTGAAGCTGTTATTCGCAATTTCACGGAATGCTTGTTTCACCAGTTTGTCACTGAGATAAAATATGTATCTCAAGAGTCTTTGCTGAATATGGGAACAGGCATAAGGAAATAATTTTTTTTCTTGAAGGTATAAATGATACAAGTGATATTCTGAGTTAGTTGTCCACTGTAGTGTTCAAAGTTGGGCCTCTGTTATGGGTTTTCAAAGACTGTTGTTTTCCTAACAAGTGCTCCTGTCTCAGTCTCTACCCCCTATGGAAGATTTTCCTTCATTGTAATACAGTATACTTAAATAAGCCATCCCAGTTCCAGTTGCTGTTACCCCTCCAGTTCAGTAACAATGGCCACTCCATTACTCCTTGATAATAGCCAAACAGTGTGTACTGAGGACATCTTTGCTAGACAGGAGTCTTTTTCAATTGTTTTCATCTGGTTCCCAAGAAGATGGAAATTAGAGACATTTTCAACTTTGCTGAATGTGCAAATGTTATCTTAAGCTAAAGAGATACAGAACATTCACTGTAAAGTCCTGGGTACCCTGTTTCCCCAAAGGATATGGTTGTTGACCCTTGGTCTAGGAGCTGCATACCTGCATGCGTCCATAATAGAAACCCCAAATGAAATTCTTAGAATTCAAAGTAGCTTTTCTCTCTTCAATTCTTTAAATTTTCTACCAAATGCTTAACTGTAGAGTTTACCAGCCTCATAACCCATGATATTCGCATTTACTCCAGTATGGATAAGTGCCTCATGTAGGTCAGTTCCATTCAGCATTTGCTTCCAATGCCATAAAACTAATTGCAGTTTACAGCAACACATAGTTCACTTTCAGTCTGGAGAACTCAAGAGATACATCCTTCCCTAGTAAAAGAAAATATTTTGTGTGGTACCCAGCACTCTTTCTTACAAAACATTTTGTAAGAATAGGCTGTAGAACACATTTTGCTGTTCTTACAACTAGTGATCCTTCTTCCTGCTGCATGAGCCAAATGGTTTCTCAGGGCTATGAAATTTGTTATCAGCAATTTTTTAATGATAGCAACTCAATAGTGAGTAGCATGGAAAGAACTAATAGAAGGAGTTTGTTAAAAGCCAATAAACATTAGAAAATGACAGAAAAATCCAGAGCAATATAAGGGTTTGAGCAGTTGTCATATAATGTCAACAATAAGCAACTTAGATCTTTCAACACACTGTGAAAGCCATCTCTGTATGTAGGCCGTTTAGTACAAGACCAGAAAATGTGTGTCCAGTTTCCTCTTAATAGCTCTGATCTACACCTCCAACATATGGAGGAGGATGTATGAAATAAACGTGCCAGTCAAGAAGGGGTGTAAAAACATTTCAAGTTTAATTGCCATCCAAAAAGTTGAAACTGCTGTAATCCTGTTGCTTATCTAGGATGTAACACAATCTGCCTCCAGACCTGTGGAGGGATCAGTATCCCTAAGTCTCTTTCCCCAAAGTTTCCTATGCTCCTTAGTAAATTTAATCTTGTCATCTGCCAAAATCCCATAGATTTTAATAATCAGTCCATTTACTAACACATGTCCTGCCTTAGCATCAGCCCCCAAGTACAGATCAGCCTTGGCTAATTATCCTTAATGATTGTGCCAAATTTATGCAATCCAAGCTTAATGGATAAGGAAGCAAAGAAGAGCTGACTCTCATGAAGGGCTCAGACTGTCTACTGAAATCAAATGAAGACTTACTCTTATTCCCACTAACAATTGATCCTAGTATTTAAGGCTAGGGAAGTCTTATCAGCAAGTTTTGATGGTACTACGTATCAAGTTAGGCAAGAAGAAAATATCAGTGTTATCTCAGGATTATTTGAGTTCCAAGTCAAGATTCCTTAAAAATATTTAACCATTGTTCCTCACAACTGATCAAAGAATAAACTAGTGAAGTCAGAAAACTCAATTCAGTCCAAGTAAATTTTTTTTATCAAGCATCTGAATATATTTCCTTTTGACACGTTTAGATCTAGCTGGGAAAGCCAATTTAATAAACCTAAATAGCCAGAAAAATGGTTATCTTCCCATTTAAAATGTGTATTGGCATGGAGAAGCAAATGTTAACAGGCCAACACCATTAACCTTTTTACTATGTGTACTGAGTTGTTTTAGTACCAAATGACAAGACCAGCATATTGAGTATTGAGATAACTTGGTTTTCACATTATTTGTTGCAAAACTACAAAATCTACCCTTTTAAAATAAAACATAAAAAAGTATACCACACAAAACAGTAGGGTAGGTTTAGTATAATGGTTAAGTTTTTCATGTCACAGACACAAGGTACAGAGTTTGATTCTGACCTCAGGTTATTGGCTATGCTTGAAATGTCTCTTTAGGGCAGTTACCCTAGTGTTCACCTATGAACTTATGAAAGTGCTTTAGGGGCAAATATTGGTTATTACAATTACTATGCTAATGAAATAGTTACCCTAAATAAATTAATTAAAAATTACCACAGAAATAACTGATTAGTTATATGTCATGCTGCTCTTTAATATTCCTTTTAAGACTCCCTGTTACATAATAGGCTGACATAATGACAGGCCTTGACTAGCTAATCGATGTGCTGTTGGTTTATCACATCAGTTGCAAATTTCAGTGCTTGTTAGTAATTTCTCAGCATTTAGTGAGAGACTGATATAGGAAGAGAGCATATGCTGTCATCTTCATGAATGATTTTTTCTTTTTCTCTCCCTTTTTTTGTTTTCTGGGTTGGTTATTAAAGCTTTTATTTGTGAAACATATATGTGATTTCTTCAGTGTCAAAACACGTGTACCCCATCATAAGAAACTTATTTACTGTGATAGTCTGTGTACAGGGAGATGAAACTACTACTTTTGTATTTTAGAAACAAGATGAGGAATGAAGACACATCTCATATTTTGGATTACATTTTTTTTTTATTCTAATTCCATTAATACCTGCTGTAGGGAACTGTAGCATTAGTTCACAACAGATGTGCCATTTACATTTTTATTACGAGGCAATTAAGCAGTAACTGACGATGTGGTGTGGTATATTGAAGATTTACCCACGGTTGACGTGATTAAATAAAGCCAGCCTTGGGAAAAATTTCAATATACCACAACCACGGAGTCAGTTATTGCTATTATAAATGACATTATTTAAGAAAAAAAAATACTTACTTTTCTTAAATAATGTCTTTGTATAATGGCACATTACTGTTCTTCCGGCAGTGGTGGTATATGCTTCCTTGTGTTGATGTACTGCGCATGTGTATGGGACTTGCTTTCCTACGCATACCCAGTACATCAGTGCTTTGAAACAGAAGCAACGGAGAAAAGAAAGTCTCTGTAGTTCCGTTTTTTTCTTTTTTTTTTCCTTTATTAAAAAAAAGGTTTTGGACACTTTATACCAATGGAAAAAAGTCTGGGCAACTGGACCTTTTTTCTGTTGGTATATTCTGGGATTTACAATGGTCGCGCTGGCCAATCAGCATGCACGTTTTGGAATATTAATGGGGGGGTCATTGTATAATATGTAATATATAACGTCATAAAAATGTTGTGCTGTTATAACACATGATGTGTGTTTAAGTCTTTAAGTGTAGAATGACATCCTTACCTCCACTTACTATTCAGGTGTCTGTGTGT